>NC_085136.1:183183208-183380708 GCF_035046485.1 Aedes albopictus | reverse complement strand
TTGCTGTGTTGCATTTGAACGCGTTCAATTTGCTTTGAAGTTCAAATACGGCACACTGCGATTAACCATATTTGAACATTTTTCAGTTCAAAATTTGGAACGCGCAGAATGCCAACATGGTACCCTGGTACCCGGTAAACTGAAATAGTCATGTTTCTCCCATTTTTCACCAATTCTAGCAATCTTGGGCTGATTCGATTCACAAAACCCACTCTCTACCGAGAGAGGGAACCGGTTCGATCACCGTGGATTGCGGAAAATCCGGATTTTGTTGCAGAATCTTAATGCCCGATGCCACAATGTCCCACTTCATTGTGGTGCATATGTTCGTGCAACAACGCATGTTTGCAGATGCGTCACAAAATCCTAAATAGAGCAGGACCATGGTCAGGTCAGGATGGACATGGTGGCACATCCAAGCTCAGTTCATTTTTGGCTCGCGTTCAGTTCAAATACTACACTGGGTGCCAGTAGAAGAGACACCGAAAAAGTTAGGAATGGTTCAAAAGGATAAAGACAGTGCTAATACTCACTACCCGCGAAGAACTGGTCAAGACACATGCCGACCCTAAGGTGTTGTTTCAGGGAGTCTCAGGAAGGCTCCCTGTAAACTACTAATTTATGTGGGTTGGCTCTTTTCGGTGACATAAGAAAAAGCAGCATAATTCGCGTTACGCGTTTCGGCTTACTACTCTTCAGCCCTCTTCAGATGCAACATGCTGAATGTGACCATCAGCTCGGTCTGTCACAGTTTATCTGTGACAGACCGAGCTGATGGTCACATTCAGCATGTTGCGTCTGAAGAGGGCTGAAGAGTAGTAAGCCGAAACGCGTAACGCGAATTATGCTGCTTTTTCTTATGTCACCGAAAAGAGCCAACCCACATAAATTAGTAAAATTCCACGGTGATCAATCCCGATCAGTCCCTGTAAACTAGTTGGCTAGTACAAGTGAATGAATGAGTTTCCCTAAAAGAAATAAAAAAAATACTATTTGCTCATTTTCGACGTTTTGTCCCTTTCGACGTTTTGGTATTCGACCTTTTGGCATTCGACGTTTTGTCTTTCGACGTTTTGTCCCTAAGCCATTTTTGACACCCCCTCGCTCCTCCTAGTTTATTTTCCCATACCTAATACATGGCTCATAGCACTTGCCCTCCCTCCTAAAATGCTACGTCATTTATGGACGACCCCTCACTTCGTAAAATGCCTCATTCCTATCTTCTACACATTATAGGGTGACGAAGGGTTTTATCGGCAGGTTTGTTCTCTTCGTCATGGGTTTTTGTGGGCCGAATTGTCTGAAATTTTGACATATAACTTAGCTCTCGCTTGAGAAGGATTTGCGGTCAACTTTCAGACCACAGATTTAAAAAAAAAACCCCATGACGAAAAGAACAAAACTGGCGAAAATATGTAAGTTCCCCTACATTGTGGTGTGTATTATATGGGTTCATTAAGTAATCTGTCAACTTCCCACACAATAAAATTGTTTTCGATACACAGCACCATGATAGTGTAAAGTGTCCAATCGTTCTAAATTTGTGGGCTGTGTGGTTGCGTTTTATACATAAATTAAGATAGTGAACTTCCTTTCGGAAGCGAAACAGACATCCGACGGATTTTGCGCGAAGTTATTCAACGGTGTTCCCGCTTTACTCTCACACCCATTATTTGTCTGTACCTTCTGGAATTTCAATTACCTACTTCACCGTCAGATATACAAGTAGCACGCTACAATGACTCGTACCGATAGGTATATGTGTTATATGATTGGCAATGCATTAAAAGTATTGCAGCATTCAAATTCTTCTACACGTTCTTATGTGACGCACATTCTTTTTGAAGAGGTTATGTGACAACTGTTGCTTACTCTACGATAGAGCATCACGATACAGACATACAGACATATTATAGACTGATATCCGGAACATGACTTTGTCGGTGATGTGGCTCTGACATGTCAATCACCCAAAATAATGGAATACGCGATTTGGTATCGGTTTGCAGAACATGCATAGATGAACGGAAGCTCCGGTGCGGAGGTGTAGTATGATAATTATTCGGAATTCGGCACATGGTCTTTTGACTCATACTTTTTGTAAGCAAGTCACGTCTTACAATTCGGCACTAGGGCTTTGATTTGAACATTATTTATGAGTTGTATAATGCCGGGTTGATCGGAAGAAGATTCAATCACTTATTACAAAACATTCATCAATGAAACTGCAAAATATAGGGTATACACTAGTTGTAGATCTGATAAACTAATATATTCTATTTTGTACTAGTTCCTTTGATCCTCTATCGTTCTAGACCGCCATGTATTTATTTTTTGTCAACGTATGCCATAATTTGAATAAACCATATATGTTGTACATGTTCAACGCTATATATTGTGAAAACCTTTTGTCGACCTCTTGACCGTCGACCTATTGACCTGCGACCTTTTGTCCTTCGACCTTTTGTCCTACAACCCATGCCATACCCTATTACCATACCTTCAGCATGTTCTTTAAAAAGACACTACACTGTCTTCAACCAGAGGTTGCACAGACTGAACGAGCGCTAAGATGAGGCAACGGAAAACACACAAAAAACCCAGTGGGCCAGTGGAGAATTTTCCGTTTGTCGAACAGCTTTCGCCGACTGGAGCGGAAATCGAACCCTCACTCACTGTAGGGCCGAGTATCAATACCATCAGCTCAGCCCGACGAACTGAGCAAATGTCTATATGTGTGTAAGTGTATGTGTGCGTTACACAAAAAAAAAGTCACACACGTTTCTCAGGCGTCTGTCAACCGATTTGTGTTCTCTTAGCACGAAATGGAAGCCGCTACATCCTAATAGAACGCAATCCAAGTTTATTTCGATTTCATATTTGGTTACTGAGATATCATTCGAAGAGTTCTTGGGAATAATACAATTTGATTTTTAAGAGATTTTAGACAAAATGTATCATTGTAAATGTATCTGTCGTTAATCTTACTTACCTTACCGATCAGGCTAAGGCCGGCGTGGCCTCTGCTGTACATTAGACTGGCCCAAATACAAAAATATCGAAAAATTCTACGGGCACCCTCTAGAATCGTGCCTTTGGGTGAGAAGAGCAATCTGTGAAAATTTCAGCTCAATCGACTTAAAACTGAGCTGGCGGAAATGAGTTGAAGATTTGTATGGGATCTTCAGTCCAAATATATGGGAAATTGGATGACCTCTACTCTCTCATTCAACACGCTGGTTTAAAGAGTTTGATTTGGCTCATAATTGAAAAAATAGTAGTTGATACCCTAAGGAACAACTTTGTAGAAGACCATACAATGATTAAACTTAATTTAGTTGCGGTTTCAGCTAACGAAAGCAGGATGAGGACATCTTCCCCCGTTTACTCTCGGTTGTTACATGCAGCACGTGTTTGCTGTCCAAAACTTGCGCTCTTAATCATAGGCGGCTGTTTTCCTACATTTCAATTGCTCACCCACCTGGGCGGGTATCGAAACAATGAAGAATTACATAGCTGCCTATGATGTAGCGCACAAGCTTCGACCGACAACACGTGCTGCATGTAACAACCGAGAGTAAACGGGGGAAGATGTCCTCATCCTGCTTTCGTTAGCTGAAACCGCAACTAAATTAAGTTTTATCATGATTTGGTCTTCTACAAAGTTGTTCCTTAGGGCATCAACTACCGTAAACCGGGGTCAAATTGATCTCCGGGTCGAAATTGATCAGACGTTTTTCAGTTAGATCAAGCATACTTTAAATAGTTTCCTTCCAAGTATCGTGATGTAGGAATCTTATACTAAATGATACATGTGAGAGAACTATTTAAAACATACTTTATCTAACGGAACAACGTCTGATCAATTTCGACCCGGAGATCAATTTGACCCCGGTTTACGGTACCATTCATTCAATTCTGAGCCATATCGAACTCTCTAAACCAGCGTGCTGAGTGAGAGACTGTAGGTCATCCAATTTTCCATATATTTGGACTGAAAATCCCATACAAACCTTCAACTCATTTGCGCCAGCTCAGTTTTAAACCGATTGAGCTGAATCTTTCACAGATTGTTCTTCTCATCCAAAGGCACGATTCTAGAGGGCGCCCCGTGAATTTTTCCAACTTTTATTTCTCACCATACAAATGTGGGCCGGTCTACTGTACATAGTAGCCGTCTCCATTCCACTCGGTCCATGGCTATTTGTCTCCAGTTCCGCACTCTGCGTAGGGTCCGCAAATCGTCCTCCACTTGGTCGACCCACCTAGCTCGCTGCGCACCACGTCTTCTTGAACCGGTAGGATGACTCTCGAGAACCATTTTAGTCGGGTTGCTATCCGACATCCTGATGACGTGATCCGTCCACCGTAGCCTCCCGATTTTCGCGGTTTGGACGATGGTTGCCCAAGTAACAATTTTGATTCTATTTGGTTTTATTTATTTTTATGACAGTGGAACATTACATATTCTAGTTGATCTTATCGAAGTTTCTGAGCATAACTATTCTTCATCAATTTATGGTTTTAAGAACACCTCCAAGAATACTTGAGATTCAATCCATAAAACCATAAACACTACAAGAACTGTTGAACTTATTATTGGTTTTATAAGGCTCTCGTAGTTATCTTCAATCAACCAACCTTGAGCAAGTGCAACTGTTCTCGCATAAGAACAGTTTGATACATGAAAAATATATTTAAAAAAACTCAAGCATCTGTTTTTTTTTTATTTTCATCGTTTTATTGACAGCGATTATCAATCAAGAACACCTATCCGGAAAACCAACCTCGACGCGGTGCAGTACCAAATTCCTCCGGTTGCAGCATCTGAAATGAGGTTGTTCGGTCATCCAGGACGTTGATTCCCGTGCAATCAGGGGTCAAATTGGGTTTTTAAGTTAAGAAAAATGTATCGATTTTTTGATTTTATACGAAAAAGCACCTTTTTCTGAGCCACTATGATTTTTTTCAGATTTTTAGAACTATATTTTGATACCTAAAATCAATTTAGAAGAGCCTCGTAGCCGTGCGGTTAAGGTCACCAAGCTTCTAACCGCACCATGCTATGGGGTGAGGGTTCGATTCCCGCTCCGGGCGATGAAACTTTTCGTGAGGATAGTTTCTTCTCCGTATCCACTGGTGCATGCTCCGTGTGTCCCTTGTCTAGTGTTTAGTTTCATTCAGTCTGTGCAGCCTCGGGCTGAAGACGGTGTCCGCGTCTTTTTTTTTTTTTAAGAGATTTTTTGAAATCACCTTTTGACAGCTGGGTAACTGTTTGACAGCTCCACCCAGTACAAAATGCGACGAGGGGTGATTCGACAAATCGCTCCCATACAAACTTCAAATTGATTTTTAAATAGGTTCCCAGGCACCAAAATTCATGAAAATTTGGATTTCGGCTCAGTTTCGCATGCAGATTCAGAATATGAAATTATTTCAACACCGCTAAAGAAGCCAATTATCGACCTGCAAAATCAACAAACTACTTACCTGTTGGAAATGCTGATCGGAGGAATGAGGCGCTGCGCCGTCTACCTGGTTAGAAATGGTACCGGGGCATAGGCGAAACTACCGGGGGTGCCGGGGTTGCCAGGCACCCCCTAGAATTTGAATGCATTGCTGTGAGATATGGGGCGATGAATGATGAATGGATGAACTCATGAATATTTGTTTGTAGTGCACCCCCTGGCAAAAAATCGTAGTTTCGCCCATGTACCGGGGATGATTAAATTGAACGGGCGGTTCACAAAATCCACCTCGGTGCGATAATTTATTGTTTGTTTACAACTTGGCATATTCGATTTATGACGTTCTCGGCGGAGTTTGCATAAACCTACATTAAGAACGTTATAAACCTGAGTACTCTGGAGTTATACTTCTTACCCTTGTTTAAGTTGGAATAAATTTAAGACGTTTTTGATGTTGGCCAATCAAGCTGCATTGAGAACACTATAAATCCTAGTATTCTTGAGTTATGCTTCTAAGTCTGGCCTGAGTTGAAAGAAATTTAAGACGATCTTATGGTGATGCTGATTGAAACCACCGATAATGGACCGACCACCGACCTGGATTCCAATGGAAGCCATGTTGAGAAAACTCATTAACAATGTCTCCTTACCAGGAATAACATTTTTAAATACTTTATTAATGCATTATAATGGAAGCGCGTTGCAATTTTTGGAAGTATCTTGCAACATATATACGATGAATTTTGCTTGGCATTTGGCATCTTTGTTACACCACGGAAATATTTCCAATTTGTGTAATAAATTAATCCCGATTACAATAATGTGTCATTTTCATTGCGTGTTTTTTTTTTTTCAATTTAATTCACCAAACTTTTTTGTCGACATAAAAACTGCATCAGCAACAACACTGACAAATTGATTATCGTTTTATCGCACACTTGAAGAATTCTACAAAGTGAGAGCAATTCGCCTTGAGGACAACTTGGGAAGTACAACAAGTTTTAAGAGAAATTTAAAAACAACTCTCCAAGAGCATCTTGGGATGGGCCCCTTTGGTCTTATGGCGGGTTTATGGTTGAGTTGATGTCGTTTTGCAGAGCAATTTGGTTTATGCATGGTTTTAAAGAATAGGTGTTGAAGAATACTTCAAAAGCATTATAAAAATAATTTTGTTACTTGAGTGGTTCTCTCAGCAGCTGATACCCGACCCAAAATCCTATCTCCTTACTATTTACGAGGGCGTCGGTGAGTCGCTGGCATCTCGATAAATAGATATCATCCCTTCCCTGATATTCCTTCCCATCTGCATAACGTATTTTGTATCGTTTCAGAGAGCGAGCAATGGCGCTTAACGCTCTAATACCCAAATTTTTGATTTTGATCTAAATATCATTTTTCATCATCTAAAATCGATTTAAACATGTTTTGGAAGATGATTCTTTTTAATTCTCGATTTCGTGAATTACAGATTTTGATTTTTCTATTTTTTTATTTTTCAACATCCCCACACTTTTATATTTTTCCTGAAAGCCAATTTGGGGTACGGATTTTTTGAGATGAAAACATTTTGAGATTTTATGATTATTGTTGAAATATTTTTATTTTTATTTTTTTTTCATAGAAAATTTTATTTTCCGTGTAATTTTAAGGAAAATAATTTTAGAGTGTATTCGATTCCCTTAAACTATTAAACTCGGATAGAATGATTTGGGAAAAATTTAAAACATTTTAATTGTAGCGATTCAAAATAAAATAAACAATGATTTCTGAAAGGTGACCAAAACATCAATTTTTCAATGATTTTTAAAAAATGTAAATACATTTCAAAATACACCAAAAAACATTTTGAGATGTACAAAACAGTCCTAAATTTCAGCCAATAATATAAAAATTTTGATTTTCCACGAAACAAAAATTACAAAAATGCTCAAACTATACCCCGTCTAAAGGCGGGGTTGGGTATTAGAGGGTTAAGCCTAGGCTTGTTAGCCAGGACACAGTGTAAATGCCTGTGCCCCATCCCTGAAGCAAAATGGCCCAAGGAGTGACAAAACCTTTTTAGCTACGTCACTCCCAACATTGGTGTTTAAACATACTAAAAACACTCACACTCACATCAACACATCTACATGTACTACTCAAATACACTCACAAAATCTTGTCGCATCACTCGCTTATAGTGAATCCCAAATCAACCCATTCCAAATATCCAACTCCTTGACACCTATGTGGGCGCCGGTGAGTCGCTGGCTTTTCATTAAGTAGGTGTCATAGCATCACATCCTTTCCTATCCCCGTAACGGAGAAGATAGGCGTGGCCGGCAATGAAAGTTTTCATGTCTTTTTTACTTCAACCTCTAATTGGATAGCTATTCCTTCCCAAATAGCATTCCATAAGCAATTAGAATAGGAGTATTAAAGTTTTGACATGACAACTTTCAGTATGCAATCTACGAATTACTCCGTTACCACGCAACGCAACGCAATCTGGACAACTGCACAATTATTTTTATGATTATGATGTCTAAATATGATCAGTGAGCGAAATTTGGACCCGCGCGAAATAGGGGCACCCCACGGTACAGCAATTTATTTTATTTTATGATTTTTTAGTAAATTGTTTTAGTAAATGTTTTACTCGGGTTAGTCGGGCACGAAAATACCGTACTGGCATCCTTGTTATACAAGGTTGGCGCAGAAGTCAGTACCGGGAAACCACTTACTTTACAATGTTAGAATCACCCCGCTCATAATTTATCCGGACCGAAAATCCAACTGTAGAGGGATAAATTTTGCCAATCAGTCGGTCGTCACAATTAGTTGAAACTAGATTGGGACAGGCATCGACAAAACTTTTAGCCGGTCAACTTGGCGACATTTGTGAATTGAGTTTGCTCGTTGGCAGTCGTTATTCCGGTCGATTCCGACTAGTCGAAGCCAACACGCAACTAACAGCGTGGTAACTAGAAACCGAACGCATATGTAAACACTCACTCTGAGACTGCCTCTGAATCCAGTTGTTATCCTGGAGGATGCTCGCCAAATGTTTGACATTCCAGGCAATCTTTATTGAACTGGTTCCTTTTTTAACCAAAGAATCCTGCATAATGGCTGTCAGATATTTCATGGCACGCCGTGGTACGCCAGTGTAATATATATATATATATATCGATAGAGGTACCAACTTCAGTGGGGCATCCCGACAGATGAAAAAGGCTGCCGCAGCAGATAACGTCGACTATATTATGAAGGAGTTCACTTCTGTTGACACATCTAGGTCATTTACCACCTCCCCTTGCGCCACACATGGAAGACAGCTCGGAGCGACTAATAGGAGGTGTAGGTAAAGCGAAACCTACAAAAGATCAACCCTCCCAGAAACCCAACCGATGAAGTCCTGTGGAATGTTCTGATCGAAGTTGAAAATACCATAAAATCTAGACCGCCAACCCATGTTCCGGTCAACGATGGCAGCGCACCAGCTTTGACACCGAACCATTTCCTTTTTAGTTCCTGATACGGGATCAAAACATCCTAACCTCCCAGGTGCTAGTCAACACGTTCTGGAAGCATTGGCCAAATGACTATTTTTCACTTTGTGGAGTTTATGTCACTGTCGAGTCTTATATATTACGATTGTTGATGAAATCACTAAACGTTCGAAATGTTTTTGTCAAACCGCTCCAGTAGCCGTGGATGACGTGGTATTGATCACCGACCTTCGGCTATCTCGCAATTGGGTTTTTAAATTTAAAAAAATATATATATTGGTTTTTTGCTTTTATACGAAAGAGCACTTTTCTGAGCCACTATAATTTTTTTCAGATTTTTAGACCTTATTTTGATACCTAAAATCAATTTCAAAGCAATTTTTTGAAATCACCTTTTGACAGCTGGGCAACTGTTTGACAGCTCCGCCCAATACAAAATCCAACGAGGGGTGATTCGACAAATCGCTCCCATACAAACTTCAAATTGATTTTTAAATAGTTTCCCGGGCTTCAAAATTCATGAAAATTTGGATTTCGGCTCAGTTTGATATGCAGATTCAGAATATCGAATTATCTCAACATCGTTAAAGAAGCCAATTGCTGGCTTAAGGGAAAGGTCATCGAAACTCATCCGAGCAAAGATGGTGAAGTTCGCTTGGCTACAGTACGAACATCTACCGGAGTATACGTTTGACAAACTGTTCTGGACGTAAGGCGCGATGGAAGTAAGCCAGCCTGAGAACTAGCGTAGCCGGAGCGAGTGCGAACTGTTCTGTGTGTCTGTACCTTTGTATTGGCTTCTTTAACAGTGTTGAGATAGTTCGATATTCTGAATCTGCATGTCAAACTGAGCCGAAGTCCAAATTTTCATGAATTTTGGTGCCCGAGAACCTATTTAAAAATCAATTTGAAGTTTGTATGGGAGCGATTTGTCGAATCACCCCTTGAAGTTTGTACTGAGCGGAGCTGTCAAACAGGTGCCCAGCTGTCAAAAGGTGATTTCTAAAAATCTCTTTGAAATTGATTTAAGGTGCCAAAATAAAGTTCTTAAAATCTGAAAGAAAATCATAGTGGCTCAGAAAAAGGTGCTCTTTCGTATAAAATCAAAAAATCGATCCATTTTTCAAAATTTAAAAACCCAATTGTGGATTTAGCACTAAATTGGTAACGGAAGTAACTTCATTGACTTCCGCTGCCTTTGATAATTTTTGAAACATTTCTGAAACAATGATGCGTATCGCTTGCAGTCATGTATTTGGTTGGTGCAAAATTATCGCACACACCCTATAGGCATCGAAATGATAGAGTTCTTTGTATTAATAATACTTACAAAATTTTTTACGGACTCTTCCACCGACCCAAGTGATGTGTTGAGCTGCTCCTTTATCCTTGTCATGTCATCTTTGGTGACGCTATATCGTGTAAATTCGTAATTTTGGTTGCTGCTGTGATGGCAGGGATTGTTGTACCAATAAACATGTGAGGAACCACTGTTTGGCCGGGTTTGTACTATTGAAATGAGGCAAAACAAAATAGTGACAATGTTGTAGATCCCTGTGAAAAATACAGAATAAAAAGAAAACGTGAAAAATACATAATGAAAACAAATGTGAGAATCAAAATTATTTTTCCATAAAATTTGATAAAAAAAATGTTTTCCATGTACAGGAATAATCTGATTGTATCATGTACACACCAAATTTTGGATTTCCCATCCAGCAAAATCAATTGCTGAGACTCAACCAGCAAATTTCTATTTGCTGAAACATCAGTAATGTCAACTGATAAGTCAGCAATGATTGCAATTGCTGAATCACCAGCAAATCAGTTGTCAAACACTTGTAGTTTACGGGAAACATGTTGCGCACTCATTCTCTCCACAACACTGGATCACCAAGAATTCAATGGAATTCCGACAAAAAGCCTCTTGCAGCCCGAAATATAAGGCATCGCATCCGTTATGGATAATGCCTGCCTTTGAGTACTGTTGGCTAGCAGGAAGTTGCTAATTAAACCATTTTTAGTTATAAAATTTCACAATTTGTAAACATTAAAAAAAAGAACAAAAAATTTCAGCTGGAGTCGAGCGCGGATAAAATTGCTGGTCAACCAGCAAAATTTGATGTCAATACACATTGCTGGAGATTCAGCAAAAAATATTTTGTTGGATGGATGTTGATAGTTTAACAGAAACTATATTCAGCGACAACAGCCTCCCCCGGGTGTATCAGAAGGCCGGCTCCAGAGGCACCACTGCCACCCCTCAAGTCGAGTAGGGCTAACCGTGACACCGGTCTCAGCAGAGTCTTCGTCCCTATCTGCACTATCGCCTGTCGGTATCGTCCGTCCCGGCTTGGAACAGTGCGGATGATTCGTCCACGCTCCCATCCGTTTCGCTTCGTCGATTCTGCTACCATGACCAAGTCTCCTGCTTCTATGGTACGAGCTTCCTCGAACCACTTCGGATGCCGACGGATCACCGGCAGATACTCAACCAGCCAGCGCTTCCAGAATGCATTCAACTGCCGTTAAATCAGCTCCCATGACTTGCCTAATATTTCTCGTCGGGCTAGCTCTCGGTAATGTCTTCAACTTCCCTGCTACGTGGTTTCATTCCGTTTGAGCTTAGTAGCAGTAAGTGATTGGGCGTGATCGCCTCTGACTCCTCTCTCTCCTCTGACTCCAGCGGCAAATTCGTCAGATGCCTTGAGTTTACCAACCTTTCAGCCTCCACGATCAGCGTCTGTAGCCCCTCGTCATCAAGCTTCCCCTCTGAATATGCTTCCTGCATAGCTGCCTTCACGGATTGAACCAGGCGTTCCCACGCTCCGCCCATGTGTGGGGCTCCCGGTGGATGCATCTGATAGGGCCTGAAGGGTAGTGATACCCTTTCTTACGGGCAGGTCAGATAGGGGTTGCATGTGGGCATCAGTTCTTGATGTCCGCTCAGCAGTAGGACGCGGGCGGGGTTGACCCTGCCCGCCTTCCGAGGACAAAGGGAGTGGCGAGGACCACTCGGGAAACTGGCTAAGCGCCAGCATGCTACCGTGATGGACTCTCCAGAGCGAGTCATCGATGTTCGTTGCTGCTAGGCTACGGCAGCTAACCTTGAGAGTGCGATATGCACTAGCCCCTCTCTGAAGCAATACCTTCTTGGTGGTTCCGGAGAGACGTAGGGTTTGGCGACCATAGAAATGTGTTTTAGTGAGTCGAGGAGAGAGTAGTCCTGGCTTCTACTAGTGTTGTAGAAGACGGCCTTAACCCCACACTACCCTAAACTTCCTGTTAGGGTGTCTCATGAGCAGATTTATCCCCCTATGGTTTAGAAGGAAAAAAAAAGACCTTCCTAGCTTGACGATCAGAGGGTCGAAATAGTCTACTTCGGTGTAAGTGAGGGCTCTTTCGTGGTGGGCAAGACGCACCGGAGGAAGTGGCGCCATCGGTGGAATCGCTGGCCTCGCCCTGCGAATCTTACACAGCGCGCAATCCCGCTTAACTTTCTTGACGACTGACCGAAGCCTAGAGATATTTTAGAGCTGGCGAGTCTCATTCACCACAGTTTCAGAATTTCCGTGCTGGAAATGTTGATGGAAATCCAACACAAGCAGCTCCGTGACACGATGTTTCTTAGGAAAGATGATGGGGTGGCGAACGTTAAACTCTACTCCTTCCACGGACCCGATTTGACCACGCTCGCGCAGCAGGCCGCAGTCGTCTAACATCGGCATCAGCTGGAAAATTGAGCTATGTTTTCCTACAATCTCCTGCCCGCTTTCGTTAGGTGCTTTGTCGGACAGTGCAATGACCTCCTCTGAGTACGTTTCACGCTGCACCACTTTGAAGAAGGTTTGTTCTGCTTCACACAGCTCAGTTTGTGATAACTGCACGGTGCGCAATGGCCGCTTCTTGTTCGAATTGTTCAGGAATCTTAGCGCGTACGCTATTGCTCGTAGCAGTCGATTCCAGGAAGAGAACCGGGTGATATCTATCGGGGGCACGAAAGAATAGTGGTGCAGTATCGATGCACGCATCTCCTCACTGGTAGCAGACACTGGATTCGTTCTCTGGAAGTCGCAGAAAGTCGGGTCCTCGAAAACATTTGCTGTTGCGGTCGAAGTATGGACCACTACCCCACTATGTAGCTTCATCCGCTAGCTTGGCCTTCGACGGTACCCACCGCCAGTCACTTGAAGTTGTGTGTTCCAGTATCTCTCCTACTCTGAATGAAACGAACTGCCGATTATTCCTAGGGTCGGATTTAATCCAGGCCAGTGCCGTTCTGGAATCTGTCCAGAATATCATCTTGGATACGGAAATGTTGTGCTCTGCTTTGACAAACTTCGACCATCGTACACCCAAAACACAACCCTGCAGCTCGAGTCTAGGGGCTTCAGCGGTGCGACCTTTGATTAAGCGGCGATTAGACAGCACTGTGACTCATCACCTATTTCCAGCGTGCGTAGATAAATTGCGCAAGAATACGCTATCTCGCTTGCATCGACGAAAACGTGGAGCTCCGAGTTGCGGTAGGTATTCCGACCGGCGTTACGGAAGTAGCAACGTAGAATACGTATTTCTGCGATGTAGCCTATCATCTGCACCCACCTGTGCCACTTTGAGTAGATCTCCTCGCTGATTTGTTCATCCCAGGCGGTGTCCGCTCGCCACAAGTCCTGGATAAGGAGCTTCCCGTGGACAATGATTGGCGAGAGTAACCCTAAAGGGTCAAACAGGGTCATCACGCACCGCAAAACTTGCCTCTTCGTCGGTCTCGTGGCTGTTCGGATCAGTGTTTGGACTTCCTCACTCGTTTGCGTAGAGAAACTCAGCTCGTCGCTTGACGGACTCCACAGCATCCCGAGGACTCTTTCTGTTCTTGCATCATCTGTCAAACATATCTGCTTATCCGATTCAAGCTGTGCCTCGCCCAGCATTTCTAAAACTGTGCCACTGTTTGAGCGCCAGTTGTGCAGCTTGAAGCCGCCGTTGCCATGCACGATCCGCACATCGCGTGCCACCTCCGCTGCTTCTTCCCATGAGCTAAAACTAGCCAGGTAATCATCGACGTAATGGTCGTCGACAATCGCTTTTGCTGCCTCCGGATAGAGCTCACTATGCAGCTCCGCGTTCCGATTTTTCACGAATTGAGCGGATGCTGGATAACAAGTACTCCCAAATGTCGCTACATTTATTACGTAGACCGTGGCTTCTCGGTCGGCTTGGCGCGCCATAGAAAACGCTGAGAGTCCCTATCCTCTTTTCGAATGCGGATTTGATGAAACATCTCCTGGATATCCGAGGTAACGGACACTCCATACAACCGAAATCGGAAAAGAATGGCCGGAAGAGATGTTAGTTGATCCGGACCTTTGAAGAGCTCACTGTTTAGCGATACTCCGTTGACCTTGGCTGCTGCGTCCCAAATGACTCGAACCTTCCCCGTTTTTTTTTTTGGATTCATCACTGCTTCGACTGGGAGGTACCAAACTCTCTTGGGATCCACTGGATCCATTTTCGCAGTTGTGATCTTTTTTTTTATCTGTATTAACGAGATTTTTAGCCCTTGGCTAGTTCGTCTCGGGAGTTGTGATCTTGTGCGCATAGCCTTCCTGTTCATATTCTCCGCTTTGCCGGTGAAGATTTTCCTTCAGCCCTGGGTCGCGCTCCATCCGGCGCTCTAAACACTCCAGTCGACGCACTGCCATATAATAGCTGTCGGGAAATTCGACCTGATCTTTTCGCCAAATCAGCCCGGTCTCGAACCGGTTCCCCACTCGCCGGGTCCAGGGCTGGTAGCAAAGCCTGATGGTCAAAATAGTTAATTTAGTGACCAGTTTCTCGAAAATAGTGACCAAATAGTGACTTACGGAAAGTAAAAAAGTGACTAAATAGTGGCTTTTCGCACAAAAAAATAGTGACTCATAGGGACTTGATTCAGAAAGACCTGGAGTACCGCATAATAACCTTTTTCAAGAAAAGACTCAGGCTTGCTCCAAAAATTGTTGAAAATTGCATGTATATACAATTTTCCAGTATATTTGTGCGGAACTAGATGTGTTGGCCAACATTAACTCTTTAGTCGGTACCGGTAGAAACCCTTTGGAAAACATTGATGGAATTTCTTGGAAAATTCTTGACGAAGATTTC
Organism: Aedes albopictus; assembly: GCF_035046485.1. Taxonomy (NCBI): domain Eukaryota; kingdom Metazoa; phylum Arthropoda; class Insecta; order Diptera; family Culicidae; genus Aedes; species Aedes albopictus. Next base: position 183,365,602 of record NC_085136.1, on the reverse strand, counting down.
AGAGGAAACGGATGTTTTTCAGTTGTTTTTTTTTGGCTAAACCCAGGTTCATAACGAAATACTTGGCGATTTAATCTGAGGAATTTAACAAGAAACACTCCGATGTTAATTAAACGAGTTTCTACGAACGTAATTGCTGGTATTTTCGTCGTCATTGTAGACAGATTTCAGGAGAACATCTTGAAGGGATTTAAAATTTCTGGAGAAAATTCTGTTTTATTGAAATTTTCATATTAATAATATCAATAATATTTACGTGGTGTTGTGTCCTTCGAAATGGAGATGCTTTGAATGTGGAATTTCTTATAAAGTTCGTAAAATCCTGGTTGGATGGTTTTTGGTGAAATTCATATAGAAAACATATGCATAGGAAATGTGTGAGTGAATTTGAGTAAGAATTTTCCAAGTATGATTTTTTGAATATGTTAACGAGAATTCTCTCAAACAAAAATTGATGAAATCAATAACTGAAAGTAGTAATGTTATTTTGATCGGGTTCCTGAAAGATTTCTTTCTGGGCGTTCCCTCTTCGAAAATTTCTGAAGAGCTACAGGGGGAAAACCAACTATCATTCTATTATTCTGAAGATACAAAGCAATGTTAGATTAATTTCCATTCCATTTTCTTTAAAATATCTCATTTTAGGGAGTCTTTGATGAAATTCTCAAAATATTTACGGGCGTGATGTCTTATTTATTTTCTGGCATATTCTTCGTGGCATGAAGGGAGAAGTTGCTGGTTTTTGTTGACTAGATTATCTGAATTGTTAAGGTTTAGCTCTTCTTTAGAGAACTAGTGTTACTAGCTTTCGATTTAAATAAGCTTCAAAAATGCACAATCTGTCAGCTTATGTTTCCTTTTTTAAAATCTGGACGGATGCAAGAGAAAATATTTTGGTTCGATTGCATCTGCAACAGCACAGCCATGTTCTCGAGTGATTATTAGGTTTATCCTAGCAAAAACTTTAGAGTAACTTGACTTGACTTTCTCAATTATTCTCTGAGAGAAGCCATAAAGAGATACCAAGCCTTCCAAATAAATGAATAGGTAAGTAAAAAAACATAAAAACCTTCGAGCGAATAATGTACCCTCCAGCAGTGGAGTGAGTAATATTTCTAATTTTGTTCAAACGAATCGAGCTACCATGCCCATGTGGCTGCGGGTAAGCAAAATTCAAATAATTCCTATCACCAAACATCAAATTCGGAAAATGCACGTGATTCAGGCATGTCTGCTTCTGATTTTGACTTTTTATCAGAACAATTGCAACAAATGATTGATGCAATGTTCAAAACTCAAACTATGGCTGAAGCAGTCCAAGTTGGAGTTAAATTTACAAATAAATTTGTAATTGGATTACGTTTTGGTAATGGATACAAATAAATTTTTGAACATTTTAAATTGGAATGCTCGTTCTCTAAATGGCAAAGAGGATGAGCTATTCCATTTTTTAACAGTCAATAATGTGCATATTGCAGTTATTACTGAAACTTATTTAAAACCTGGGTCTTCAATCAAACGAAACCCAAAATATTTTTATTTATAGAAATGATCGCCTAGATGGACCATGTGGTTGAGTTGCCATCATCATTGACAGGCGCATCAAGCACCATTTGAAACCAAAGTTTTTGAAACTTTGGGTGTTTCTGTAGAAACAAACTTTGGTAAACATACTTTCATTGCGGCCTACTTGCCTTTTTTAATGCACTGGCCAGCAAATTCGCAAAATTAACTCGCAACAGGACCAAATTTTTCATAATTGTTGATTTTAATGCGAAACACCGTTCGTGGAATAATCTTCAGTCCAATTCAAACGGCAGGATTTTATTTGATGAGTGCTCTTCAGGATATTTTGCTATTCAATATCCCGATAGCCCCACTTGTTTTTCTTCTGCTAGAAATCCCTCAACAATTGATTTGGTCTGACTCAAGTCATCATTGTAGCCAATTGGTTACTCATTCTGACTTTGATTCTGACCATCTTCCTGTAACATTTCAAATTTCCCATGAAGCGATTTTTAATCCCATCAGCTCTACTTTCAATTATCACAGAGCTGACTGGGATACATATAAAACATACATCGATAGCCATTTAGATGTTAATGTTTCATTGGAAACACATTTTGATATTGACAATGCCCTCGGAACATTGACTAGTACTATAGACAAAGCTAGAAGCGCATCAATACCAAAGTTTGAAGTCAAATTCGACTCAGTTATTATTGACGACGATATGAAACTTCTGATCCGTCTTAAAAACGTGAGAAGAAGACAATTCCAACGAGCTCGAGATCCTGCTTTGAAAGTAATCTGGCTGGGATAGGACATTAAAAAACGTTTCACCGAGTTGAGAAACAAAAATTTTGCAAATAAAGTTTCTCAATTAAACCCCGGCTCTAAGTCGTTTTGGAAATTGACAAAAATTTTGAAAAGGCCTCAGAAGCCTATACCTGCGCTGAAAGAGGATAACAAAATATTATTAACAAATTCTGAAAAAACACTAAAACTTGCCAAACAGTTTGAAAGTGTGCATAATTTCAGTATAGGTCTCACTAGTCCAATAGAACATTCGGAAAAATTGGACATTATGATACCAAAATGAGTTATATAAAATATAAATTATTATACTGAATTGCATAAAATTTTGTATGGAACTCGTTGTAAAACTCGATTTTTTCAACACTCTTCGTATTTATCCAACTCGGCAAGCCTCGTTGGATAAATGTACGACTCGTGCTGAAAAAAATTTTTGCAACTCGTCACATAAATAACTATTAACTAATGTTTTCAGTTAGCATATTTTCCTGAAAAATGGAAAAATGCTAAAGTTGTTCCAATTTTGAAGCCTGACAAAAATCCTGCCGAAGCTTCTAGTTATCGTCCAATCACACAGATAAAAATAATGAGATTTACACGTCATGTAAACCTCATTTTACTCATGTAAACTTAATGTTATGATGGTTTACATGATATATCATGTAAATTTGTGTTATATGTCATGTAAACTCTCAGTGTCATGCTGAGTTACACGACATATAATGGAAGTTTACATGATATTTCATGATCTTTTCATGATATGTCATGTAAACTTCTATGATATCCCACGCTTCAATTATGTGCATCATATGTCACAGAATTTTACACTCTTTTTTCGATCTGTGTAGCTTACTGTCATCTATCAGTAAACTTTTTGAAAAGCTTATTTTAAATAGAATGATTCATATTGATGAAAATTCTATTTTTGCCAATGAGCAGTTCGGATTCCGCCATGGACATTCGACTACTCATCAACTTTTACGGGTAACGAATTTCATTCGTTCCAATAAATCTGAAGGTTACTCCACTGGCGTAGCACTTCTTGACAAAGAAAAAGCATTCGATAGTGTTTGGCACGAAGGCTTGATCGTAAAATTGAAAACTTTAATTTTCCACTATATATTATTAAAATTATTCAAAACTATTTATCAGATCGAACACTTCAGGTAAACTATCAAAATTCCAAGTCAAATAGATTACCTGTAAGAGCTGGTGTTCCACAAGGCAGCATATTGAGACTAATCTTATACAATATTTTTACCTCCGACTTACCTGATTTGCCACAGGGATGTCAAGAATCGTTATTTGCAGATGGCACTGGTATCTCAGCCAAGGAGCGGAGTTTGCGTGTCATTTGTACTGCCGTAATTCTGCAAAGTGACGTAAGCGACATTGAGAGTTTTGGCCCAATTTTTGGTTATTATGCATAAAACTCTTGCTCATCCTCTAAGTTTCTTTCCATAGATGATAGATTACGACTAGATCTTGCATTCTTATTCAGCAGGCATACCACAGTGTTATTTTTGCACCAGATATTATATATAATATACCAAAAAATGTCGAAATTTTGAATGGCGCTTACCTCACTTTGCAGAATTACGGCAGTGTAGTAGATAGCAAAAAAGTTTAGATATTTTTTCTTCTTCTTTGCAAAAATGGAAGATTTCTCCAAATGTTTCCAAAACTCAACTTATCATATTCCCAAATAAGCCAAGAGCTCTTTACTTGAAACCTTCAAGTAGACATGTTGTCACTATGAGGGAAACTCCAATAAATTGGTCGGACGAAGTTAGGTATCTAGGGCTCTTACTAGATAAAAACTTAACTTTTAAAACCCACACAGAAAGTATTCAAACTAAGTGCAATAAATACATTAAGTGTTTATACCCACTTATTAATAGAAAATCAAAGCTTTGTCGCAAAAACAAATTTTTGATTTATAAACAATTTTCAGACCGGCCATGTTGTACGCTGTCCCAATATGGTCAAGCTGTTGCAATGCCAGAAAGAAGCAACTTCAGAGGATTCAAAATAAAATTTTGAAAATGATTCTGAAGTTACCTCCCTGGTATTTATAGCACTAATGAGTTGCATCAAATTTCTAATATTGAAACATTGGAACAGATGCCAACTAAAATCATTGCAAACTTTCGTCAAAAATCGTTGCAGTCTTCTATTGCTACGATTAGTTCTTTGTATAATTAGTTTAAGTAAGGTTAGGATTAGGATAAGATAAAAAAAATGTATTTCTGACACGCAGGTGAAAAATAAAGCCTGCAAAAAATCTTAACTGCTACAGCAAATGAAATGTAATATGTTATTAATTAGTATTAATAATAGCTTAAATTTATTTTACCAAATTAGGATGATAGTGTGTTAGAATACACAGAAACCCTAGATTAAGTTGAAGAATGTAAAAATTGATTGAGATACTAATAAAGATCATTAAAGAAAGTAAAAAAAAACATGGATTTTTTTCTCAAGAAAGACAGTCAAAAAGAATTTTTTGAAATTTCTCATCGTAATAGGCTGTTTTACCTCACGCAAATCTGACAGGAAAAGGCCTACTTTCCCACACCAAATTATCAGTGCTGTAATGGTTCATTACAGCACTGATTTGCGTTGCGTAATGAACCATTACAGCACTGTTTTCAGTTTTGATCAATTTCTTGATGCTTTCTAAACGCAGGTTTGGAAAATTGTGACAACTGTACAGTATAACCTGCTATGATCAGACTTTCTTAAACATGGCTATGAAAATCAGTGTGCAGTTTGATGAAAAAGTTTGGTTAAAAACTATCCTCAAGTGGTAATTTATGAAATTGCAAAAAACGTTGTACGCATCTTGGTGCAGAACTCGATTTTTACAGCACTTGTCGTACTTATCCAACTCGGCAAGCCTCGTTGGATAAGTGTACAACTCGTGCTGTAAAAATCTTCATTCTGCACCTTGTTGCGTAAACTACTATTACGGTACCCCTGAAATAACTCTTGTAAAAGAACACATTTTTACAGATTTTTGGGAGATATCATTTTGGAGGTTTCTCAAGAAATTATGTTATAAATCATTCAGGACTTCAATAAAAGCATACTGAATGACTTTCGCCATTTTTTTCGGAATGCAGTGTAACGTCAAACGCCCCTCGGCTCAAAACTTGTCACAGGGCACGGGAGGACAATTATTAGTCAAGGAACCATGAAATCTATCTATGTGACATTCCAATGACAAGTAAGTGAGTATAAGTAACTTGGTTTGTAGAAGCATATTATTCAATTGAAGTCTAGAATTTATTGCAATTATTCTCTGTATCTTAAACCTAATATTTGCAGTGGATTGTAAGTAATTATTAAAAACGAATTGAATTGACACATAATTATACACCTAATTTCTACCTACAGAATCTTTATACGCCAAATTGGAAACATAAAAAATCTATAGAAATCATAAAAATCAAAATTTTTTAAGTATTTTAATTTGTAAAACTATTCCTACAATTAAATGAATCTATTAAAATTTACAGCTAGAGCTGATCTCAACAAACGAATCGCCTTTTGTTGTGAGACTGCTAAGAAAGTTCAGCTACATGCACAGTATTCTTTTTTAAAGTGATTTTTTTAAGACAATAGTATTTGTACAATACTATACAAATAATTCTAGACATTTCAAAGGATTATACCACATTTTTTCAAGATTGCATTTATTAGACATTACTAAACGATTTTTAACAGGCCCTCGAATTTCCTTCTAGGAACTGCATCAGAATATCATACGGATGATGGTGCCAGAAATTAATACAAGGCTTTCAACATGCTCACTGAAAATCAACGAAAACTTCGCCAAAAGTTTCAGCAAAAGTTCTAAAAATATAAAAAGAGCGGGTTTCCAGTGACTTTCTAGTAGAACTGGTCAAGCCGCAAAAGTTTTTCATATACCATATTCTCAGGTTCAGCATCTGGAATGATCTGTAGATGTTTGAACTTATATGGTTTGAGCCGGGGTTTCTACATAGCAAGCAAAAGTTCGGTCTGGCAAATTTAGACAAATTTTCAAATACAAAGACATGCGCCAAAACTATCTCATTAGTCGCGGATTCCGGTACATTTGACGGTGATAAAGATATTTATAAGATTAAGATATTATCGTGATCACCGCAACGGCACTTTTTAAAAACACCATTTTGAGATAATCGTGTTTAAAGTTTTGCGTTTTGCCTTGCCCTTACACGGAGAAAAAAGTACCCAAATATGAGTTTATTGCACCCAACTTCGGGGTTGCGTGCGGAACCTATGGAAACGATGTGGTTTTGTTTTTACTTTTGATCCCGTGCGACAAAGAACCTACCGGCTAAATTGTTTTGATCGGGTTGAATTTCCTGCAGCTAATTAATTATTTTTACTTTCACTATTTGTATGCTTTTTTAGATATTTTTCGTAACTTTTACTAATCTAATCTAATCTAATCTAATACAAACGCAGCCAGTACGAGAAAGGCTCGATCCTGCGAATCAGAAGGTCCCAGGTTCAAGCTCAATTACATAATAAACTTTTTTTTCTTTCTTTGTAGCAGTTAGGATGATGAATCTGCCATGAGCCATGGCCCATGACTTACACGCAATCTCCCAAATAATGATGATCGGGACCTGTCATTTAAGCCCATTCCAGGACTAGCTAGATATTTAGTTTACTTGTTGACAAGAAATCGTGTCGACGAGATCAGCTGGACGAAATATTGGACATCTGTTTGATACCGATTAATTTAGCTAAAACAATTCAATACAATGATGGAACTGCTTCTGGATGCAAAATTTATCATACATTTGTGGAGATTACTTCCATCTATCTAGCCACAAGCAACACAACTACACGATAAAGGGAAACTTCATTCTTACTATGCACTCTACGGTTTCGAAAAAAGGCTATGATGCCAAATTGCAATGAGATGCAGAGCGTAGTTTCATTAACTTATAGCTGGATCGAGACGCAAAAATCCTATTCCAAGGCTCGAACCTTGAATCTTCGAATCGGCAGTCTCATGCTCAACCATCTACACCAAATTGAAACTGATACAGATGCGACAAAGAAATGTAACGACATTTTAATCATGGGTAACTTTGTTTAATTTTGTGCTGGCAACTCTATGCGATTTTTAGTATCAACGTGACATATCTTTGATAATTAGTCAATTAAAACGAATTCCTACACTAAAATGATGTATGGACGAAATGTTCGTAACACATAGGAGCAATAGCTAATTAAATTAGTCACTTAAAATTATGTAAATTTACATGACTTTTACATGAAAAACCGTAAAAATATTGTAATTTTTCACGATTTTTTAACGAAAATTGTTGAATAACTTTGAAATAAGCAATTTAAACACCGTAGTGTCTTCGGCAAAGTTGTAGAGTATTGTTCCAACTATATTTCAACGGTGTTTTTGGTACCTTTTCGGTGCAATTTTTTGGATATTGGAGTACATTTTCGTGAAAATCCTCGAAAAAACACAAAATCGATTTGATACACCTCTAAACCTTTACCAATTTGGCTCAATTTTGGACTGAAGACTTGTTTTTGCATGTGGATTGATAATTTGATGTGACACGGGTAGGTCAAAAAAAGTGAACAGGTCTAATATATATACAGTGAGGATTCGCTCGTTGGGTCCCGACTGCGCCCCGATTAGCGAATCGTGTTCGTTCGTTGGGGCAACTGACAACTGATCAAAATGCTGTAGACACACGCAAGTGACGAGAAATATGTCGCGAAACACTCACATACTTGCACAAACGTTCTGTATATAGGAGCTGCGATGCGACGGCGGTCAGACGTCAAACTCTATTTGACATCGATTTTGACATTGACAGTGCGTTTTAGTTGGGTTTTGCCCCAACCAGTGAACATTGAACTATCGAGACAACCCATCTAACGAGCCGCCAACGAACGAATCGGGACTGTATATAGTCCCTTTGAGGCAACAAAACTCACGAACGGCTGAACCGATCAGGATGACTCTTGCATGGTGTGATTCGTATTCATATATTCTGTGTTTATATGCAGAAAAAGTTACGAAAATCACTTAAAAAAGTATGAATATTGTGAAAATACTGATTTTTGATGAGCCGGGAACAAATTCAGCGTGATCAAAATTAAATCAATCTAGAATGCGGTGCTTTATTGAACCCAAAAGCTGTCAAACCACCACCAGATTGGCAAGACAAAGTTTGCCGGGACAGCTAGTATATATATATATAAACGAGTTTGAAGTTTCTTTGAGGCAACAAAACTCAAGAAAGGATGAACCGATCAGCATGATTCTTGCACAGATCGGTTCGTAAAAGTTACGAATATCAGCTAGAAAAGTAAGAAAATTGATAAAGTACTGATTTTGCATGAGGTGAGAAGAAAATCAACACGATCGCAATTAAACCAATCCAGAGTGCGGTTCTCAAATGAGTTCAAAAACTGTCAAGCCACCTTAAGATTGGCAAGACAACGTTTGCCGGGACAGCTAGTTATATAATATAGCCTAGTTTGGTGTTTGAAAGGAATCGCTCAAGAAACTTCTTGACCGATTTCTGGCAGAAACTTTCCACGGTGACTGCCATTTGAACTGTCATTTCTTCGCAACTGCGTACTGCGATCGAAGAAAAACGGTTTCTTGGGCGAATCAGACAAGGAATTTCCCATGCATCAAGATAGGCCGAAAAATTCCTTCTGAACTGCAAACAGCCCTTATAAATGAGTTTGAAGTCCCTTTGAGGCAACAAAACTTACGAACACATGAACCGATTGCCATGACTTTTGCATGGATCGATTCGTGTTCATGGTGGCTGTGTTTATATATAGTAAAAGTTACGAAAAATATCTAACGAGATCGCAGTAAGCCGTGCGCGCGAGCGGCTGCTTTAAAATTTTCTGTCACGCGTTTTTCGTCTCCGCGTTGTTTTGAATTAGCCGGCCGAATCGAATAGTGGCGCTATGCCTTCCGGATAATTTTCCATTAAGAAGCGCTTGCAAAGTGATTGGAGTGTGATTTTCAGTGACGATGCTGCCATTCAGTAGCCGGAGGCCATCTTTCTTGTGTTGGTTTGATCGCGCTGCCGTCGGTTTTGTTAGTTTGTCGTCATTACCCGTGTGCATTCAGGAAGTTTTAGTGTGCAAGATCGTTTAAAGAATATGTTTGAGTTTGGATTCCTTTGGTGAAATGGCAGAAAGTGCAAGTTCTTATTGAAAAAAAAATATCTAAATTTATGAAGAAATATTTTAGCGCTTCTGAGGCTGAGAAGAAGTTGTTTTTTTTTGTGCTTGGCTGACACTTCTATATCGTGGATCTCGAGCTGTAACAGTTTCGACTGATGAAAATCAGTTTCCACCTGCGGTGATGCTGCACAATTTGTTTTTTTATTGGCTATCACATATTGCGCCAAGGCAAGTGTCGTTCCTGATGTGAACTTAATGAAGAGTTTGCGTGTTTTTAATAAAGAAAATCTTGTATTCAAATTAGTTAAGCTAGAAAGTGTACGCAGCCGACATATGGTCTGGCGATGACAAATTGTGTGAGTTGTAGTTACTGTTTGAATGTTTCTATAGTGATAGCAGTGTCGCAGCGGATTCCTGATTCAACGTATTGTAGAATAAACGTTGTACTACAAAGCTACTCAATAAATGGGTGAGATTTTTCTAATTTACATTATTTAACATCCTATACGACACATTTACATATATTTCAACCATTTCAACCATATCAGCCATATACAATCTGGAGCGTTTGGTACGGTATGTCCACGCATCCTTCCTCCCCTGTAGATTCGAGAATTACTTCGACGAAAGAACAATCATTCAAAACTTGAGGTACTTCAAAGAATCATCTTTGCGGCAAATACAACGCAGTAGGCCTGGCCGCTTTGACGCTTGTGTCATATCTTTGATATGCTGCAAGCCTCAATATTGACAAGAAAAGTAATCGGGCATGATCTAACCCGATTACTTTACAGGATGCTTTCTCGTACTGGCTGCGTTTGTATTAGATTAGATTAGATTAGATTAGTAAAAGTTACGAAAAATATCTAAAAAAGCATACAAATAGTGAAAGTAAAAATAATTAATTAGCTGCAGGAAATTCAACCCGATCAAAACAATTTAGCCGGTAGGTTCTTTGTCGCACGGGATCAAAAGTAAAAACAAAACCACATCGTTTCCATAGGTTCCGCACGCAACCCCGAAGTTGGGTGCAATAAACTCATATTTGGGTACTTTTTTCTCCGTGTAAGGGCAAGGCAAAACGCAAAACTTTAAACACGATTATCTCAAAATGGTGTTTTTAAAAAGTGCCGTTGCGGTGATCACGATAATATCTTAATCTTATAAATATCTTTATCACCGTCAAATGTACCGGAATCCGCGACTAATGAGATAGTTTTGGCGCATGTCTTTGTATTTGAAAATTTGTCTAAATTTGCCAGACCGAACTTTTGCTTGCTATGTAGAAACCCCGGCTCAAACCATATAAGTTCAAACATCTACAGATCATTCCAGATGCTGAACCTGAGAATATGGTATATGAAAAACTTTTGCGGCTTGACCAGTTCTACTAGAAAGTCACTGGAAACCCGCTCTTTTTATATTTTTAGAACTTTTGCTGAAACTTTTGGCGAAGTTTTCGTTGATTTTCAGTGAGCATGTTGAAAGCCTTGTATTAATTTCTGGCACCATCATCCGTATGATATTCTGATGCAGTTCCTAGAAGGAAATTCGAGGGCCTGTTAAAAATCGTTTAGTAATGTCTAATAAATGCAATCTTGAAAAAATGTGGTATAATCCTTTGAAATGTCTAGAATTATTTGTATAGTATTGTACAAATACTATTGTCTTAAAAAAATCACTTTAAAAAAGAATACTGTGCATGTAGCTGAACTTTCTTAGCAGTCTCACAACAAAAGGCGATTCGTTTGTTGAGATCAGCTCTAGCTGTAAATTTTAATAGATTCATTTAATTGTAGGAATAGTTTTACAAATTAAAATACTTAAAAAAATTTGATTTTTATGATTTCTATAGATTTTTTATGTTTTCAATTTGGCGTATAAAGATTCTGTAGGTAGAAATTAGGTGTATAATTATGTGTCAATTCAATTCGTTTTTAATAATTACTTACAATCCACTGCAAATATTAGGTTTAAGATACAGAGAATAATTGCAATAAATTCTAGACTTCAATTGAATAATATGCTTCTACAAACCAAGTTACTTATACTCACTTACTTGTCATTGGAATGTCACATAGATAGATTTCATGGTTCCTTGACTAATAATTGTCCTCCCGTGCCCTGTGACAAGTTTTGAGCCGAGGGGCGTTTGACGTTACACTGCATTCCGAAAAAAATGGCGAAAGTCATTCAGTATGCTTTTATTGAAGTCCTGAATGATTTATAACATAATTTCTTGAGAAACCTCCAAAATGATATCTCCCAAAAATCTGTAAAAATGTGTTCTTTTACAAGAGTTATTTCAGGGGTACCGTAATAGTAGTTTACGCAACAAGGTGCAGAATGAAGATTTTTACAGCACGAGTTGTACACTTATCCAACGAGGCTTGCCGAGTTGGATAAGTACGACAAGTGCTGTAAAAATCGAGTTCTGCACCAAGATGCGTACAACGTTTTTTGCAATTTCATAAATTACCACTTGAGGATAGTTTTTAACCAAACTTTTTCATCAAACTGCACACTGATTTTCATAGCCATGTTTAAGAAAGTCTGATCATAGCAGGTTATACTGTACAGTTGTCACAATTTTCCAAACCTGCGTTTAGAAAGCATCAAGAAATTGTGAATGAATGTGAACAGGTCTAATATATATATATATATATATATATATATATATATATATATATATATATATATATATATATATATATATATATATATATATATATATATATATATATATATATATATATATATATATATATATATATATATATATATATATATATATATATATATATATATATATAGATAGATAGATAGATAGATAGATAGATAGATAGATAGATAGATAGATAGATAGATACAAATAAAAATGAAATGGTGTTTGTTTGTCAATAAAACAAAAACGGGAAAATTTTAAAACCCATTTTGCAGGTAATTTCTCTCCAGAACTGCCTGTCAAAAACATAGTGGGCAGACAGTACGTCCTTTGCCGGAACAGCTAGTACATAATATATATTGCCAATCAAAATTGCCAGTGCACAATGGTTTCAAAGCCGTATTTATGAAAACAATATGGCTGTGCCTAAACCTTTGGTTACAGCTGCATGACATCTTTTAGTAAGTTTTTGTCTATTTTCATTATATAAGGTACACCGGGGCAAGTTGAGCCGGGTGGAGTAAGAAGAAACAGCGGGTTAACGTGATGTTTTTTAATGATGATAAACAATATGATTGCTATAACACATAGTTTTTGATTCAAATAAACTTTTAGCGAAGGATAAATTTCCAAATGTTATTGAAATCTTTTTCAAAACTTTGCGTTTCTTCTTGCAAGTACGACGTTTGCCGGGACAGCTAGTACATAATATACACTCAGCGAAAAATACTAGCGAAATTCATCGAAATACCTTATGAAAATTTGCTATAACTAATTCTTATGGATGACATAAGAATACCTTATGAAAATTGATCGTGCTTGCTATGACAAATTTCATAAGATAAGCTTATGAAAAGAACAAAAAAATCTTAAAATGATGCAGACTAGATTCGATCCATGAACGTCGGGATCACCGAGCCCGTGTTTTATCCACACGGCTACCGACGCTTGAGAATACCAAGTTGCTAAACATCAATAAAAGCCAAGCTGTGAGACGATTTTGCGTCATAGAGTGACCTTATGAAATTCATCCGAATCATTATGAATTATTTAAAAGCCGTTTCATAAGGAAATCTTAAGGTTATTTGGCTGAGTGTATAGTAATTCAGTAACAAATTTTGAAAACGACGTATAATCAATGGTGTAGCATTGATTATACATCGTTTTCAAAATTTGTTACTGAATTAATCTATTGGTACATAGAAAAAAAAAAGTTGAACATGGCCATTCAAAAAAGAGCAATTTATGCAGAAGTATCATTTACCATGTTGTGTCACGTTGAAATTTTCTCGCTTTTTGTAACAATGATGTGCGTGATGCTGGCGGAGACTGAGTGAAGTTCAAGGAATGTTTTGCCACTTACAAACCAAGAGTCGAATCTCGCGCTCAGTATCATCGATTTCTCTTCATCGAATTTGTCTTTCGTTTATAACTGGGCCGACAAATCAACTCTAGATGCTAGACCTAATAGGGTAAAAGGGTATAATACGCCCCACCGGGGCAAAACGCCCCCCTTCATTTTATAAAGATTCAAGCGCTTTTCGCATGCGTGATCAATTAGAAAACTTAAATATTGAAGAATAATTGCCATCAAGCTGGTCCGTTAGTTGATTGGTACAGAAAAACAATAATAATATCAAAAAGTTTGAAATCGAGGCTTTTGGCGTAATATTTTATCTCCTTGTAAACTAACTTCATTGCAAACAAAACTAGTTCTGTTCGCTTGTGATATTTCGCAACTTTTATGCAGTTAAACACTAGTTAAAAGACCCTCTTAAGTTAACAATGTGGTGGAATTATCCTCTAGGACAGTTTTATCACGGGGCTGGACTTTTTTGTTTTGGTGGAGCGTATTGCCCTGTTTGTTTTGATAAGGCAAATTTTGGAACGTTTTCGAAAAACGCTTCAAAGCTTCCATAGCCGCCTCACCAAAGGTAAAGTTCTCATGCAACACTTCACTGACTTTAGGAACATCGATTTGCAGTGAACAATAGATGGAATAAGGCAGCCGTTTTAGATATATTGCCATTTCTGCTTAAGGGGGGCATATTATACCTGTTTACCCTAGTCCTCCACCGGATTACACGAAGAGGTTTTGAAAATTTGATCGTACTTTCAGGAATAATCGGAAAAGAAAATTGATGAAGGGAAATCGAGCATTGTAGATACGCCCCTGTAAATGTAATTTTCAATCATATTTATGTGTTGTTAATATATTGGAGCAGGATGTGTCTGAAAGTAAACTATGGTTTTTGAAGACATTCCCAAAAAGCCGGGCTACAAAGCAGTGCTTATAATTACTGAAACAGTCTGTACGGCAGCCAATGCTTTTGTTCACATATGAATTTTAACCCTTTATAAGGCAGTGGCAACTATATTGCCACCTACTGTTTGTATTTTTTTCTGTTTTATAACAATTTATTTCGAACTTTTTTTTTTTGGTTTGAGCAAAATTGGGATTACTAACAACGCCTGGTATTTTTTTGGTACTAAACAAAGCTTTAACAACAATTTGGGAGCCATTTGTAGTCTTAATAAATGGCTAAATTTGACCGCGTGAAGAAAATTAGCTCAAACTTATTGTAAAATTATAGATTTGGTAAATATCTTAAGAAATAATCAAATTATGGGTTGACATGAGCTGAACTACACAGTTTATATTATGGGTTAGGCCCTAATCCACTCTACAATCTCTTTTCCGGCTTTTTGTCGAAGTCAAAAGAAGAAAAGTACCCTAAACGGGGAGTGGCAACTATATTGCCACCTCAAAAGCTCGTTTTTGGGGTAAACGGGCAGTGGCAACTATTTTGCCACCAGCGTTTTTAGGCTTAACGGGCAGTGGCAACTATATTGCCACCTAGATTTTTGAGAGTTTATCAAAAACAAAAATTGTTTTGTACATGTTATCATGTATATAATCATTTCCATAATAGTATGCGTTGACAACTCTTCTAGTTTTCTCGGCCTTATAAAGAGTTAACTCGGCAATGGTTGAAAAAAAAAACGCAAAATTGAATTAGTACAACTCCAAATTTTAAATTGGCCTCGTGGTCTCGAGATCCAACTTTTCGTTAAGCAAACAAATCGTCAATGTGTGAAGAACTAACATATACATTCAAATCCACACAAAAAATACAAATCATCACCAAAAATATGAGCCTCTGCACGAATCTAGCATACTGCTCACTCTCACAGAAAATATTGAAAACAGCGCGCACAGTGAAAGTCAAATTTGACTTTTACTGTGCGCGCTGTTTTCAAATGTTCTGTTTGAGTGATCAGAACAGGGCAAATTCGTACAGAGGCTCATAGGAATTCAAAACGGAACATAATGTGCCTCACATATTTGTTTTGAGTAGTAGTAGTTGAAACTATGTAGTAGCGCTTAGCTGAACAACAGAAAAAGTTTTCCCATCTGTGTGGTGTGCTTCGACTTTATGGGCCTATAGGGTAAAAGCACTAGATTTCGCCCCCCTAAAGCATCGAACTATCCAAATTATTGAGTTTCAACATATATTTCCGATAATATCTATGTTTCTTTGGTGATTCTTGCTAATTATCTTTCAATCAATGATAACCCAGCTCAAAAGTACCATTAAATGAAGATTTAATACATTAAAGTAACAATTTTCAATATTGATTTGTGGTTTATTTTTCGCCCCCCAAAATTCAATCTTCGCCCCTCCTCCGCTCTAATTTTCGCCCCCTACAGTTGCCCATAAATTTTCCTCAATTCGATCATGGCTATCCTTAAAATTTTATTGAATACGAATTATCCCGGCAAGCTTAGTACTGTTTTCTGCGTTTTGAGTTATCCAAAGCAAGCTCCCGTCTAGAAAATAAAGAAAAAATGGTTTTCCTGTATGCACATTATTCGCTTCCTTGAGTTTAAACTAACAAAATAAAACAATACATAGATCAATAGATAGATCTTAAAGTAGAAAACATGGCCAACTAAAAATTACGTATTAATGGGGGACGTATACAAATTACGTCACGCTTTGTGGGGTGAGATGAGTGGTGTGTTGACGTTCCATGCAAAAAATTAGAATGGAGGGGACGATTTTGAAATATTTTTTTAACAATATTATTATAATAAATTACATCAAAAAGATTTTCTAATTTGAAGCACATGGCATTCAAGCGATTAACATTTACCGATTAACTATTACAAGCGTCTGTAATCATTTAGCTGTCGCGAATAGTTTAATGAGAGTTCAATGGAAGTAGCATTTCATTACTAGTTAATGCAAAAAATACCAGTGGACGTTTTGCCCCGTAAAATTTTTCCAACACATTAAATGAAACACTTTTTTTATTCAGAGAATTTGAACAACAGAACGTTAGTGATAAACCCTCGTGAGTAAAAGAGGCGCGAAATTTATCATCAATTGTTCACCCCATAAAAAGTCCTTCAAAATCATTTCCATTTTTTTTTTTGTATTTCTTCCCATCAACGTGAACAATTGAACACAGTTTTAAACAAGTTAAGAAAAGTTTGACTTTTGAAAAAAGGTCACTTACATCTAGACTCCTCAATTATTTATTTAATTTGGTAAATTTACGTGACCAAAAATTAGCGTCTTTTGTACAAAATTGTAAACTATCCTCCAAAATAGATTGTGCGAGAAAAAAGTATAAAGACAGAGCCGTTTTCCATACAAAATAATCATGTTTAGGGATCAAAATCTCTTTTTCTACTCACTTAAAGTGCAAATTTTCGGTAATACCAATCCGTGTGGTCAAATTATGAAATTCAAATAACTCAACGTACATATGTACAGATGGGTAAATTATTGGTTAATTTGGGAAAAAATCCACAGCTCAGGTGAGATTTGAACTCACGACCCTTATTCGCAAGACAAGTGCTTTACCAACTAAGCTACCGAGCCAATTAATGACCTGGCAACTTAGTTGTCATAAGGTTCAATTCTAATCTCATCGATCTATATCATCTTCCCCTAAACCGCAAATATAACCATCTCTGTTGTACATATGTACGAAGAGCGAAAGCGATTTGTTTATTGTTTGAAACTGTTTGCCTATCGTACAGGCAACGCTTCCTCAACCACTTGTAGAGGAAGAACAATGCTACCTGGAAGGCGATCAAACGCGTCGTTTGCATTCTATTTGATACGACGGGTAACTACGTAGAGGTAGATGCTCGAAAACGACTCACTTAAAGTGCAAATTTTCGGTAATACCAATCCGTGTGGTCAAATTATGAAATTCAAATAACTCAACGTACATATGTACAGATGGGTAAATTATTGGTCAATTTGGGAAAAAATCCACAGCTCAGGTGAGATTTGAACTCACGACCCTTATTCGCTAGACAAGTGCTTTACCAACTAAGCTACCGAGCCAATTAATGACCCGGCAACTTAGTTGTCATAAGGTTCAATTCTAATCTCATCGATCTACATCATCTTCCCCTAAACTCTTTTTCTAGCGATTCGATTGTTATGGAATTTTGTCTGCAACCTTAAAATAACTAGAATTTTGGCTAGAAATTTAAATCATCATGCATGAAAACGTTTATATCGACTTTTCAGATTCAAATAAATATAAAGACACTTGTTTCCATATAAAACGTGTCTTTATATTTATTTGAATCTGAAAAGCCGATATAAACGTTTTCATGGATGATGATTTATATTTCTAGCCAAAATTTTAGTTATTTTAAGGTTGCAGACAAAATTCCATAACAATCGAACCGTTAGAAAAACAGATTTTGATCCCAAAACTTGATTATTTTGTATGGAAAACGGCTCTGTCTTTATACTTATTTCTCGCACTTTATAACACGACGGTTTGGAACATTCGTGCCACGAACTGTCCCAAAAATCGCCCGTTTTTGTCTTCACACCTGACTTCACAGTCAAATGTGTCACAAACAAGTGATAGATTGGCAAGTGCTTTTCACGCTCTCATTTCATTTTCGCTCTCTTCCTTTTTTGCAACAATGACAGCAAGACGTCGCATCAAAAACGAGTAGTTTGTGTGATAGCAAGGAGACTTAATTTGACGGAGATCGTCAAAACTTGCGTTCAAAATTGGGAGTCGAAAGTGGTAAAAAATCACAGAATCCCACTCATGAAATAGATTAGAATGACCACACACTCAGACTCTATTTCGCTGTTCGGTAAAAATTTCGCCGGAAAAAATCGGTGAAGTATAAAAACTACCGCTTTTCGGTAATTATTGTGTATTTCACAAGATTTCGGTAGTTTAATTACCGATCCGTATGTAATTTAATACATAAACAGCATTTGCTGTCAAATATATTACAGTTTGCACTGTAAAATCGGGAAAACACCGTATCCGGTAATTAAAACTACCGAAAAGTTTGTAAATCTTCACCAAATTACCGAAATCCTGTGAAGTGTTGAACAGACATACAAACGTCAAACTGGCGTGGCGACAGTAAATAAAATTCTCATGTCAGTGGTATTAGCTCAAGAGTTTTCTGTATTGGAAGTCCGGAATGACTGAAAACCTCGTGTTATCAGACAGCACAGTGCATTCGTAGCAGCTGGGTGAGTGTGAGTGTTTATTAATTGAATCTTGCCATTTCTAATAAATGATTGAACAAAACATTTCAGCCTTTCTCACTGCTTGCCAGCATCAAAATGAAGGTTCCTCCTGATCACCTCTGCCTACCACACAAGCATCGAAGAAGGTTCATTAAAGCAGTGATAAAGATGTTACACTACCCGTCATAAGTACGGACTCGCAAAAAGTATTGCAACAATATTGCATCACCCTGACTCACCTCGATATCTCTCTGCTTTTGGGCTCCTGAATAACTTTGCTGAAGACAGCATCTCTGTAAGTCCTCAGTTTTTGGAGATATCAAGGTGAGTCAGGGTGATGCAATATTGTTGCAATACTTTTTGTGAGTCCGTACTTATGACGGGTAGTGTATATGTTATGAACAATAAAGATTTTGTTAATCAATAAAATAATTGAGTCATATACCGCATCTATTAATACAATAAAATTACCGGAATCCCGTAAAAACCTTCAAAATAAATAAAAAAGTACCGAAATTCTACGGTAATTTGTTTTTGAAGATTACCGGAGAAATTCGGTAATTTTGACAGCCTTTCGAAAAATGAAATTACCGGGCGTTCGGTAGTCGTATCGATTACCGAACGTTCAGCTGTTGAAAATTCGGTAAAAAATTACCGAATACTGTAAAAAAAATCTAAGTGTGCACGTTTGCATAAATAGTGCATTTTGCCCCAATTTCCCCTACCTCACAAAGATCAACTTCACCTCTTCCGTAATCTCCACATCCGATTTCAGTACGAAAAAGGGAGGGGCGAAAACTAAAACACGCAATACAAATAGAACCGTACAAGGGATTTCGCCAGGGGCGAAAATTGGGAACTTAAAATTTTGTGCTCTAATTTTATAATATAATATAAAATTAGCTTAAAATTAAAAAGTTTTATCAATTTAGCTGGATAAATAACCTGCTTCTAAGACTTGCATGATTATCAATGTTTATTACTTTGGGTTGGAAGAGTTCATTTTGTATGTCTTCCCAGGTTCTGATTATCGCTACTGTTTGCATTGCGTTGAAAAATACATACATCATTGCCATGACTATTTCATAATCGCTAATTCGATAGATTAAGTTATTGGTTTTGTGGAATATCATTAGTGCATAAGATTAATTTTTATTTGCTCTCTTAGATACGTTGAAAAACAAACAACAATCTACTGATTAAACACAAAAACTACGAATGTTTTATTAGGGTGGCGAAAATTAGGGAGGGGGCGAAGACTAGTGCATTTACCCTACTAGGGTGGCAATGGGTATTATCGGCAGGTTTGTTCTCTTTGTCATGGGGAGTTTTGTCAGCAAAATTACCTGAAACTTGGCCATATAATTCAGCTTAGTTGGGAAGGATTTGAGACTAACTAGGTTTCAAAAAAAAAACCCCAAAGACGAAGAGAACAAAACGACCGAAAATAGGTATTTTCCCCTATTTCTCATACGTATTTATATGGACGACATACAATATCAACTATTGCGTTGTGCAGAATAAGCTGTATAGCGACTCATTATGATTCTTATTAAATTAATTAAGAAAACTAACACAGGAAAATAAAAACCGAAGAATTTTTTCTTACTTAATGGCATTTCTTCACATTTTCATGACATGGGAGGTAAACTATTTTCTTCTCACTCAACAACTCCGTGTGCCCTCCGTTCATTATTACAGATAATTTGTCTCGTTTTGTTTTATATCCATTTACTCTTTATCAGGCAATTATGGTAGATTAACTATGAGAAGCGATTTTTTCTCCAGTGTCGCGTTGAATTTCTGCGTTTACCTGTGCTATAAGGTCGGACACACACTCTTCTATGTGATATTTTACTCGTTTTGAAATTTTCTCGTGTAATTCCGGTACAAGAAAATCAATTATGTGTAATTAATATTGCTCGCACTAGACTCTGGCGCTAATTGATAAATCGCGGCTTGTTGTAAATTGAATATTTCGCGATTTTACGGGAGGAAGCTCGTGCGATGCAGTAGTGCTCCGTTCTGAGCGGGAAACACAACACAGGATGGCGCGGCGGCAAACTAAAGCAGACGCACAACACAACACAAAAAAAGACAACTTCTTCCGATCAAGCGCGAAACCGGTGATCAAAGATTGAAAGATAAATAAAATTTTACCACCATAAACAACGGGGACTACGACGCACGAAAAGAGGCAAAAAGGTTCCTGGCCTGCTTTAACGACTGCCATCATGTTCTCTTGGCTGACCGCTTCCCGCGCTACTTTTTAGGGAATAGTAAGTATAGGTAGTCAGTGTTGGGACGACTGACGCAGGTTGGTAAAAATAAAGAAGCAGCCGCCAATTTCAAACGAGTATATAAAATAACGTTTTCCATATCTACACCACGCGGATCTTATGTGTTTTGAGTAACTAGATATATGACGAAACACAGTATGGTTCATGAAGAGTAGTATGTAATTATTGTGTGGACTTATGAACCATCGAAGAGAGAGAGAGAGAGATCAAAAAATTATCCTACTATATATAACACTGTTAGGTCATTTTATCAGTTACTTGGTTTTGTCACGTGGACAGGCACTGCTAAACTGCTTGAACTTTGTAACTTCAGAGCAAGAAACCCTAAAATCCGCTCTTTTAAAATTTCATCATCTTTGATAAGCATGATTCATTTGCGTAAAGCCGTCTACGCATACTCTGTGAGCACACTATGTATTCTTCAGTGGGCAATATGAATCACTGAGAGCCACTATTTGGCATGCATATTGATGAATACATCAGCGGTTCTGCCCTGCGCTTTCTCAACTTTGCCGAAATGCCGTACAACAGTGTAATCATGACTTAGCACGTCATATTAAGTAACGAGTATCGATTGGAATTTAGAAAAGTTCCGGTCGACTGCAGACGAAATGTGCTACAGTTTGAGTCATATGTACTTGCTTGTTTGCGAGTCATCATAAACAGCATCGCGCTCTGTATTCAACGAGAGATAGGAGAAAAGCATTTAAATGATGGCTTCTTAACATTTTATCGTTAGCGAACAGCTGAGATTTTATCTTTTGCACAACAATGCACTGGATTGTGCAGAAAGTATCTTAATGCAAGCAAATTTTCATTTTATATACTGCGTTTTTTAACGTTTCATTTTTAAATTTAATATTTAACCCTCTTATACCCAATTTTTTTATTTTGATCAAAATATCATTTTTCGTCATCTAAAATCGATTTAAACACTTTTTGGAAGATAATTATTTTTAATTCTCGATTTTGTGAAATTTGGTTTTTGATTTTTCTAATTTTTATTTTTGTTTATCCCTACACTTTTATATTTTTCCTGGAAGCCTATTTGGCATATCGATTTTTTAGGAGGAAAACATTTTGAGATTTTATGACAATTGTTAAAATAGGGGTACTCACTAAACAGATTAAATTGCTGCGTAAGCCATGATTTTCTGCTGATTTGAAATGTTTCATGATTTTGCGAATGAAATAATCAAAGATTGCTGTTAAGTGAATCCCCCTAATATTTTTATTTTAAATTTTTTTCATTGAAAATTTTATTTTCCGTGTAATTTTTAAGAAAATAATTTTAGTGTGTATTATACTTCCTTAAACTCTTTTGCTATAGTAGGATGATTAAAAAAAATTAAAATACGCTAATTGTTGCGATTAAATACGAAACAATGTCATCTGAAAAGTGACCAAAACATACATTTTTAAATGACTTTTAAGAAATGGTAATACGCTTTTAAACAGACGCCAAAAAATATTGTGAGATATACAGAACAGTCCTAAATATCAGCCAATAATATTAAAGTTTTGTTTACCCAGGCAAGAAAAAAAAAACAAAAATGCTCAAACTATACCCCGTCTCTTTAGACCATATTTCCGTTAGTTTTCCATCGATTATAGAATTTTTTAGCTCATTTAGGGTAAAAGGGTGTTAAGCGCCCAACCGGGGATAAACGCACCCCTTGATTTTCTAGCGATTCAAGCGCTTTTCGCATGCTTAATCGATTAGATATATTTAATATAGAAGAATAATTGCCATCAAGCTGGTCCATTAGTTGATTGGTACAGAAAAGCAATAAAAATATTAAAAAGTCTGAAATCGAGGCTTTTGGCGTAATATTTTACCTCTTGTAAGCTGATTCCATTGTAAACGAAGCTAGTTCTGTCCGCTTGAGTTATTTTGCAACTTTTGTGCAGTTAAACACTTGGTAAAAGCCCCTCCTAGAATGAGCATGTGGTGGAATTATTCTCTACAATAGTTTTATCACGATACTGGATGTTTTTCTTTTGATGGGGCGTATTGCCCCGTTTGTTATAAAAAGGCAGATTTTGGAACTTTTTGGAAAAACGTTTTAAAGCTTCCATAGCCGCCCCTTCAAAGGCAAAGTTCCCATGCAACACTTCACTGACTTTAGGAGCAACGATTTTGGATGGACTAAGGCGCCAGTTTTAGATATATTGCCATTTCTCTTAAGGGGGGCATATTATACCTGTTTACCCTATTTTAGAAACTTATTACCTATCGGGATTCAAATCAATACAATACAATGAAACAATGCAATATAATACAATGCACGAAATTTCTGGTAGGCCAACAAAAGTATGGGTAACAATCATCCTGAAATCCCCAGCAGGTAGTATCAGGCCCCTGGCATCAATGAAATTTATCGTAGCCAACATCTAACTGCCTTATACTCATATTCGTGCAAATTGAAACGAGCGTGTAATCAACAAACGCAGCTTTTGTTTGATGTCGTGAGCCACACACAAAATCACATTCACAATGCGGGTTTGTTGGGTTGCTTTATTCAACTAATCGCATGCTCCTCTTACCGTTCATTAATATTAAAGCGAGTTTGAAGTGTTTTGTGATCATAAGCGGTGGAAAAAATGATTCCAAAAACTGATCAACAAACTAAAATAAACGTTAAACAAAAAATTGTTGATGTTTTCGCATTCGACAGTGGGCGCTATTTATTAGCACCCAGGACATCCTGTCTACCATGATTCTAATGCATTGATATAGGCCGTGTCAGGGACCTGGGTAGTATTCAGGCTTGTAAACATTCGACACTTTTCACTACCTGCGTTTCGTTGCCGCGGTCGGGTGTCAGCTTGCTTTGTTTCATTCGAGCGCGACCGCTACCTTTTACACACAACACGAGCGGCAGAACGAAGATCAATAAACAAAAAAGTGGATCGGAACGGGCTTCCAGGGACACGGATGGCCATAAAAACTTTAAGAAAGGATCCGAATCTTTCAAAACCCACGGTAATTGTACGTGTCAAGTTTCTGCTTTAAATAAGTCCATAATTCCTAAAATCGATGGAAAATTGACGGAGATAAAGTTATTTAATATTTTGGGAACCCGGCTACCCTGCAGACATTCCACATACCCAATATAAACAGCCTCTTCTCACTTTAAAATATGGTCAACCCTAAATTAAAAGCCGTTTAGGAAATTGGTTTGAAAAAAAATGTTAAATGGTATTTTGGCAATCGCAGTTTAAACTCAAAAACAAGTTGAGAAAACCATTAATGAATGATTTGGATAGTTT
Source organism: Aedes albopictus (assembly GCF_035046485.1). Taxonomy (NCBI): domain Eukaryota; kingdom Metazoa; phylum Arthropoda; class Insecta; order Diptera; family Culicidae; genus Aedes; species Aedes albopictus. The sequence continues at coordinate 183,341,312 of NC_085136.1, read as the reverse complement.
TGTGAGTAATTATGTTATTCATTGCTTTGGTTAGAAAGATTTGCAAAAAAATGTCCACGAACAACAACACCAGTCGTGCCACTAGCATTACACTTTCATCATACATTTCTAAAAATTTCGTGGAGCCTCATAGTCGTGTGGTTGGGGTCACCAAGCTTCTAATCGCACCATGCTAATTAAGAGAAGAGGGTTCGATTCCCGTTCCGGGCGATGAAACTTGTCGTGAGAATAGTTTATTCTTCGTATCCACTGGTGCAGGATTCGTGTGTCCGTTGTCTAGTGTTGAGTTTCGTTCAGTCTGTATAGCCACTAAAGACGATTGAGGTTTGTTTTTTTTTAATATTTTTTAAATACCTGGCACTATCAAAACCAATCAAGCCTAACTTTACCAAACACCGTATGTAACATATGTAATAAAAAAAGAGATTTCTACATGAGGCGCTGAATTTCAATAAAGACACGGACACTGCCTTCAGCCAGAGGTCGTACAGACTGAACGAAACTTAACACTATACGATAAATAGCTTGGTGACGCTAACCACACGGCCACGAGGCTCCACAATTAAGGATTACTTGTATCGATCACTTTTGGGGACGATTTATGAAAAAAAAAATCCTGGATTTTTCACGTTTCTAAAATGCACAATGTATGAGTTCCTATGGAAATAACGAACTTCCCCTTCGATTGTCTCCGTTCGTTGATTTTGTTATATACGGTGTTTGGTAAATTTAGGCTTGAAATTAAAGCCTGTATCCGCAATAATCGGGACACAGGATTATGACTGTAACTCTGTAATAGATACATTAAAATTGTTCAAATTTTGCCTGATAATATCTTAAGATGTGTTCATTTCACATGCAAAATTTCATGTGATTCGGTGAAGTACCTTTTGTTGTAGCAATGAAACAGTAGAACGCGAGCAATTGAATTTAGTTCAGCCCCTGGTTTAGCTTGTCAGCGCTGTAACTTTTGAATTTGATAAAGAAAATAAATGAATTTTTGAACACCATCCTCTCAATCTCCTTTACTTACGTAGGTAAAATTTCAAAAAATCGATGCACTATCAACAATTTTATAGTCGAAACATATATTGGGACTGACCGTGATTTTAGCCCTTCAGACAACAATTAGTGAGCACCCCTTATTGTTTCGATTGTATTGTTGAAAGTACTACACCAATAATCATCAAATTTTGCAGGCATAATATACACATAATCAACTGCTTTCTGTGAAAATTTCATAAAAATTGACAGAGATATTCAAAAGTTATTAATGGGCAAACATCGCACATAAAAAACATGAAACATTTTCACAAACACTATCCCCTATCAACACCAGTAACTTTCAATCCAATTGATAAAAGTTGATGAAATTTTGCAAGAAAGTGTCTCTATAAGTATCATAACTGCTCACGATGTTTCATAATTATCTTCACAGAACTTTGAATTGTAGCGGAAAAGAACCATCTAGTATGCGAATGAAAATTGGTGATGATTGTACAAAATCTTAAAAACGTCGTCTGTTTTCTTCTCATCCACAGTTAAAAGTAAGATTTTTATGAAAATTTGCACAAATAATAAACATACACCAAAGAGTTCTCAGTTAATTTTTGGCCAATTTTTATTGATTCAGTACAGAGTTACTGCCGTACATTCGTGTCCCGATTATTGCGGATACAGGATTTATCATAAAATCGTCAACAATGCATAGTGGTCCTGGACCCCGATTTACGAGGAAAGATGCATTCAGAGCCTTCAAATTATTTTGTAGACAAATATGGTCTTCTACAAAGTTGTTCCTAATAATAAGACCGATTTTCCAATGTACATGACAATAAGGGTGATCCATATTTTCAAAAAAAAAAAAATGGAAACAAAGTTGTAGATCTATCGATTTTAAGCAAGTTTGCTGAATAAGTTTTTAAGTATCTTTGAAATTGACATATCTAGAGATATTTTTCTGAATAAGCTTGGGGTAGTTCAAGAAAATACGGTTTTCTGGCTTTAACTTTTTCAGTTTTAGTTTTTCATCAAAGTCGTCCAAGAATCACTTAAAGAGCATTTGAAAACACATCGTTACGTGCGCGGATACGATCGACGATTCTTTTGGTTCAAAAGTAGGGAGCGTTTTTCTTAAAAATCATTATTCAAAACGCGATATCACGGTTTGGGACAAAGATAAAAAATATCATTATCCAGAATTCAAATGAAGAAATATTTTTAATAAACACATATCAATAAATTATAGAGGTGTTATTTTTGTAACTCAAGAAAAAAAAGTTAAAAAGTGCCTATTTTTTCTGGAAAATTGCCAATATGTTTTGAACGGAATATTGCGAAAATGTGCTTTTTTAAAAGCTCTAAAAGTGGTTCTTTGATAAGAAATTTGAAATTAAAAATATAGAGCGATAAAAAGATTTGTTCTAGCGTCACCCTATTAAAACTATGGAAAAATACTCCAAATATTATCAAAACAGTTTTTTCGCTTTATCTGTGCACTGTGCAATGACAAAAAATGAATTCCGCGGAGATTCTAACTTTTGTTGCAAAAGCGTACTATCCTTAGTGATTACCGAATGCGGGGCAACTTCATCTTCAGCTGATCAACTACGACTATATGACATTTCCCCAAATTCCATTACCCTGAATGACGTTACCTCAAATTCCATTACCTCGAATGACCCATTACCCTGCAAAGAAAAAGAATCTTGTGTAATCATTTATGTACCTTTTAACCCTTCAGGACGTGCGCTGTTGTAAAAAGTACAACACTACAAAAAAAAACTCGCTCGTTGCATACTACACAGCGCGAACGCGGTGCAGTTTCCAGTTTCGGTTGCTTGATGGCACGTGTCCTGAAAGGTTAATTACTCCCTCTCTTGCTTTTCCTTTGACAGATACGCGTATTTCGACTACCACTGGTAATGTTCCTCAGTGTGAGCCACTGACAGTGGATAACTGACACTGAGGAAGATTACAAGTGGTAGTCTAAATACGCGTATCAGTCAAAGGATAAGCAAAAGTGGACGGAATTAAAAGGTACATGTCTAAATCATATGTTTAGGTTCATCACATTAACAGCATTTCAGTAATAATCATGCTAATGCTTAATCTGGCAATTCATGATTATCTGTGTAAAAAATAATTTATTCTCAATTTTTATTCTTCAGTTCTAGGATGACCATCTTCTTCAGTCTACGATTATTTAATGGTTTGCATTTGTTAAACTGAAATTACTAAACAAATTTTTGAAACCTTTTTCTCATAATTTATAATTGCTTACCACGAGACGTTCGTGAAACTCGTCGTAACAAGTTTTGGTTTTTCTTGAGGTGATTCATTGCAGCGCGCTTCCGGAGAGAACTCACAATTTCTTCTATCACTATACTATCACACTTTTCGATTAATTTGTTGCTATTTTGGTCAGTGTCCGTTAAACTGTACACTGTTCTACTGCTAGGTTCTCCATTTAGGCGGTCAGTAAGCGTTTGCGTAGTTTTATGCATTTTTTTACTATCGAGTTTCACCACAATATAAAACAGTAGAAATGCTAAATCTCATAAGTAACACTGTAGCACTTTACATCCACTAAATATCACACTTTTATTCACTACTAGAAAAATAATTAGCACCATGCTTCACATTTTTAATTCATGGATGTTGGTTAATATCCCGAAGATATGAGAAGCCATTAGAAAATCTTAACAGGCTGACCTGCACTCAGTGACAAGCGGATTAAGACTAAACAAATTCGCACCATCAACCACTAATATGTTATTGGTGTATAGCTCCTTATGTTAGGTAATCTGCACTTGTGTCTCCGCAGTTCCACCAATTTTCATTCACGCCACTATCTACCTTACATTAGGTTGGCTCTTCATACGACAACGTAATGTTTCACCTGAGTATATTTTTTTATTGATGTGTGTATCTTGTTCTTCCTTAACAGATAATGATTGTTAGAATATTTGCACCATGTTCTTTTATGTCCCAACTATTGGATACCAACACAGCACTCCCCACCACGAAACCGGCGCGCGGTGGAAAAGCCGAAGCTCCAAGCAAACATGTGTATGAGAGAGAAGCGAGCAAAGAAGGATAAATTTATTCTGTGGATTTATACAGTAGGCCATGCCGGTGTTGATTCATGATCGATCAAGTAATGTCCAGTGCAACGTCTTTGCTCTTTATATGTGTTGTCACGGTGTATCTTATAAGGTTCGTTCTTTCGTTCAATTTTAATTCTTATCAGTTCATTTCAGAGATTTTTTAAGAGAAACTTACATCACATGCCCTTAGTTCAACAAATTTAATTACAACATTTACTTCAAATTAGAGATCAACCAGCCACGGGCTTGAAATTTCTCTAATAAGACTATAATAATAATAATAATAATAATAATAATAATAATAATAATAATAATAATAATAATAATAATAATAATAATAATAATAATAATAATAATAATAATAATAATAATAATAATAATAATAATAATAATAATAATAATAATAATAATAATAATAATAATAATAATAATAATAATAATAATAATAATAATAATAATAATAATAATAATAATAATAATAATAATAATAATAATAATAATAATAATAATAATAATAATAATAATAATAATAATAATAATAATAATAATAATAATAATAATAATAATAATAATAATAATAATAATAATAATAATAATAATAATAATAATAATAATAATAATAATAATAATAATAATAATAATAATAATAATAATAATAATAATAATAATAATAATAATAATAATAATAATAATAATAATAATAATAATAATAATAATAATAATAATAATAATAATAATAATAATAATAATAATAATAATAATAATAATAATAATAATAATAATAATAATAATAATAATAATAATAATAAAAATAATAATAATAATAATAATAATAATAATAATAATAATAATAATAATAATAATAATAATAATAATAATAATAATAATAATAATAATAATAATAATAATAATAATAATAATAATAATAATAATAATAATAATAATAATAATAATAATAATAATAATAATAATAATAATAATAATAATAATAATAATAATAATAATAATAATAATAATAATAATAATAATAATAATAATAATAATAATAATAATAATAATAATAATAATAATAATAATAATAATAATAATAATAATAATAATAATAATAATAATAATAATAATAATAATAATAATAATAATAATAATAATAATAATAATAATAATAATAATAATAATAATAATAATAATAATAATAATAATAATAATAATAATAATAATAATAATAATAATAATAATAATAATAATAATAATAATAATAATAATAATAATAATAATAATAATAATAATAATAATAATAATAATAATAATAATAATAATAATAATAATAATAATAATAATAATAATAATAATAATAATAATAATAATAATAATAATAATAATAATAATAATAATAATAATAATAATAATAATAATAATAATAATAATAATAATAATAATAATAATAATAATAATAATAATAATAATAATAATAATAATAATAATAATAATAATAATAATAATAATAATAATAATAATAATAATAATAATAATAATAATAATAATAATAATAATAATAATAATAATAATAATAATAATAATAATAATAATAATAATAATAATAATAATAATAATAATAATAATAATAATAATAATAATAATAATAATAATAATAATAATAATAATAATAATAATAATAATAATAATAATAATAATAATAATAATAATAATAATAATAATAATAATAATAATAATAATAATTAGGTGGGAGCTCAGGTAAAATAACTCCTGGGCGTCCATGAAAAACCACCATTTGAGGAGTGGGAGCTCAAGGTAAAATATCTCCTGGGCGACCATGAAAAACCACCCTCGGCGAGCAGCGGCGCTTGAGCCAAGCTATTTAGCACTGTACTTGGAGTAAATGCCAATGCAGAACCCGTAGCTTCCGGGAATGAAAGCACACCCATATGGAGACACGAGCTAGACGAAATAGAAGAATGCGATCGCCCGAGGAGGGAGCCCCTACTGGAGCTGGTCCTGGAACGGGCGACAGAGCGAGCGGCCAGCGGCTGGAAGAGGAAGTGGTGCAAGAGCGGCCTTCCAGTCAACGGGCACAGCCCGTACCACGAACGCAGAGCAGAAACGGCAGCAATAGCAATCACCAAGGCCATGCTGCACCTGCCAATGTTGCTGTGGCTGATCGACGTCAGTCACTCACGTTAGCAGGCGGCCGACGGCAGCGGATCATGTGGACGAGGGAGATGAATATGTACGTGATTCGCTGCTATTTTGTCTGCACGAGGATGGAGACGGACATGTCCGGCAGATCAGGGATGCTGGAAATGTTCAACGAGAGATTCCCTCGCTTTGCGAACCAGCTTGACTTGAACAAGCTGTACTCACGACAGCGAGCAATTATGTCTCATAATATGCTCACAGCTGCAGAAGTGGAGTGCATCAAGCTGGAAGCGCAGAGGGAATTGGGAGAGGAGAGGACAAGATCGAGCGATACGTCGAGAAGGAGTTCTGATGGGCTGGATGCATCGAACGCGAGTGAGAGTCGTGACACGACTGCACCCACTGCTCCAGGACCAACAGCGGATATGCAACGACAACAACTACGAGACGAACTAGCGCTCCACATGGCCACAGCAGTCACGCAGTTCCGTGGGACAGACCCCATGTCCCGGCACCGAATACCAAAGCTGCGGAATTCCTATCGGTTAACAAGTGCAGTAAGCATCCTAAACCAGGATATTTTGCCACAGTACTTGGAGGCCGTACAGCACCTTGAGGATCTGCAGTTTACGGTGTATTCAGCTGCGGTGGCTGTTGTCAAAACGCTGGGACTGCGGACGCGCCCGCAAGGCGACGGTGAAAGTCGCACACGCCCCAGCACACAGAAACCCGCGTGGATGCGACGTTTGGAGAACCGGATCGCCACATTGCGGACCAAGATTGGTCGATTAACACAGTACAAGCAGGGGAATCGATCAACGAGGCTAGTTCGTTATGTTGCTGAAATTGTGAAGCCCGCAGAACTCCGAGATCTCACAGAAGTCAACATTACGGAGATCCTCGACACCCATGTACAGCGGTTGAGTGCTCTTGCGAAACGACTGCGGCGTTATGGAGAATGTTCGAAGCGGAAGGAACAAAACCGGATGTTCAACATTAACGAAAGAGAGTTCTACAACTGCATCCGAAACGACAAGCCTGACTATGGAGAAGGCCTTCCGGAGATTGGCGAAGTCACACAGTTCTGGGCCAATCTATGGGAGAACCCTGTCCAGCACAGCGACGATGGGATGTGGTTGGCAGAAGAAGAGCGACAGTGTAATGGAGTTGGAGACATGACCGCGGTCGTAGTAACCGCTCAGGATGTACGTGAGGCTACCCGGTATACCAGAAATTGGGCTGCACCAGAACCCGATTTCGTGCACAATTTTTGGTATAAAAAGCTCACGACGATCCACGGGCGGATGGCGGAATGCTTCAACATGGTGCTAGAAGACCCCACGCAGCTACCAGAGTTCATTACCAGGGGTATCACTTATCTTCTGCCGAAGGACCAAAACACAGCTGACCCAGCAAAGTACAGACCAATAACGTGTCTTTCGAGTCTGTACAAAGTGCTGTCGTCGGTGATAGCGAGGAGGATACAAACCCACTGCGATGCCAACAACGTGATGACCGAAGAACAAAAAGGGTGTCGCAAAAACACGCAAGGCTGCAAAGATCAGGTCATTATAGATGCAGTCATTGTGGGTCAAGCCACCGATAAGCAGAGGAACCTGAGCATGGCGTACATCGACTACAAGAAGGCGTACGACTCAGTGCCGCACTCGTACCTTCTTAAGGTGCTGCAGTTGTACAAGGTAGACGGGAACGTCATCAGGCTGATGCAACACGCGATGGGGATGTGGAGCACGTCCCTACAAATCACCGACGGAACAGCTGTGTTGCGGTCCAGAACTCTCAGCATCAGGAGGGGTATATTTCAAGGCGATACCTTCAGTCTGCTATGGTTCTGCCTTGCAATGAACCCCCTCAGCAGAGCACTCAACCAATGCAACTATGGCTACCAACTGAAAAGTGGGGGAAGGAGTACAAGAATAACCCACACCTTCTTTATGGACGACCTGAAGCTGTTTGCGGAATCAGTACAGAGGCTGCATCAACTGTTGCAGCTTGTGACGGTGTTCAGCAACGACATCCGGATGGAGTTTGGAATTGACAAATGTCGGTCAGTCCATCTTCGCCGGGGTCAAGTAGTGGACGCCAGCTGTTTCCGCGTCAACGAACAGGAGGAGATTCGGAATATGGTTGAAGGCGAAGTGTACAAGTACCTCGGCTTCCTGCAACTTAGAGGTATTCGCCATACAGCGATCAAGAAGGAACTGCAGGACAAGTTCTTGCATCGTGTCAACTGTGTTCTGAGGAGCTTTCTGTCAGCCGGCAACAAGGTGAAGGCGATCAACACGTTTGCTGTGCCCCTGTTGACCTACAGCTTTGGGGTGGTAAAGTGGACCAAGACTGACCTCGAGGCGTTAGAACGAGCAGTACGAGTGGCGTTCACCAAGCACCGCATGCGCCATCCAAAATCGTCCATTGAGAGAGTCACCCTGCCACGCGCAGTAGGAGGAAGAGGCGTCACCGATATCCAGGCACTATGTGTCTCCCAGATCCAGCAGCTGCGGGCATATTTCGTAGAAAGCCAGAACCGTCACGAAATGTACCGCACTGTATGTGAAGCTGACCACGGTTACAGCGCCCTGCATCTGGCGCAGGAGGATTATCAGCTGAACTGCGACATCAAGACCGTCGACGAGATGATCGTAACGTGGAAGCAAAAGGAGTTGCATGGGACGCACCCCCATCAACTGGAACTCGAGCACATCGATAAGGCGGCGTCAAACGCGTGGCTGGTGCGGGGTGACCTGTTCTCAGAAACAGAAGGTTTCATGGTAGCCATCCAGGACCGGGTAATTGCGACGAAGAACTATCGGCGGTACATATTGCACGAGGACGTGGAGGACCGTTGTAGGAAGTGTAATTCAGTAGGGGAAACGATCGAGCATGTCGTTGCAGGCTGTTCAGTGTTAGCTGGATCAGCTTACCTCGATCGTCACAACGAAGTTGCCAAGATTGTGCACCAACAGCTTGCTTTAAAGCACAACTTGGTCGACAGATTTGTACCCTACTACAAGTACCAGCCGGACCCGGTTCTGGAAAATAGTTGGATAAAGCTGTACTGGGATCGCGAGATCATTACGGACGTCCTCATTCGTGCCAACCGGCCTGACATTGTGGTTTTCGACAAAAGGATGAAGCGAGTAACTCTCATCGACATCGCTGTACCGTTAGACCATAATGTCCAATCAACGTTCTCCGGCAAGATAACCAAGTACCACGACCTAGCGGAGGAGTTGAAGCAGATGTGGCACCTGGAGGACGTCCGTATAGTTCCGGTTGTCCTCTCGGCAACCGGAGTTGTCCCTAAATCTCTCTTGAGGTCCCTAGACGAGCTGGAATTGAAGAAGGACCTGAACAGCATCCTGAAAGCGGTGATTCTTGGAACCTGTAGTATAGTTAGGCGGTTCCTGAATCATCACAACTGAAAGTACATCCAAAAGCAGACTCATTAGGATAAGCTTTACAAACCGGCTAATGAGATCCACAGAGCCTAATCCCCTTTGGCATTCCGATTGCCCGGGGTAGGTGAAAGTTTCCAGCAATTTTTGCTGAGAAGTGCCAAAACTCTATAATAATAATAATAATAATAATAATAATAATAATAATAATAATAATAAAAATAATAATAATAATAATAATAATAATAATTAGGTGGGAGCTCAGGTAAAATAACTCCTGGGCGTCCATGAAAAACCACCATTTGAGGAGTGGGAGCTCAAGGTAAAATATCTCCTGGGCGACCATGAAAAACCACCCTCGGCGAGTAGCGGCGCTTGAGCCAAGCTATTTAGCACTGTACTTGGAGTAAATGCCAAAGCAGAACCCGTAGCTTCCGGGAATGAAAGCACACCCATATGGAGACACGAGCTAGACGAAATAGAAGAATGCGATCGCCCGAGGAGGGAGCCCCTACTGGAGCTGGTCCTGGAACGGGGGACAGAGTGAGCGGCCAGCGGCTGGAAGAGGAAGTGGTGCAAGAGCGGCCTTCCAGTCAACGGGCACAGCCCGTACCACGAACGCAGAGCAGAAACGGCAGCAATAGCAATCACCAAGGCCATGCTGCACCTGCCAATGTTGCTGTGGCTGATCGACGTCAGTCACTCACGTTAGCAGGCGGCCGACGGCAGCGGATCATGTGGACGAGGGAGATGAATATGTACGTGATTCGCTGCTATTTTGTCTGCACGAGGATGGAGACGGACATGTCCGGCAGATCAGGGATGCTGGAAATGTTCAATGAGAGATTCCCTTGCTTTGCGAACCAGCTTGACTTGAACAAGCTGTACACACGAAAACGAGCAATTATGTCTCATAATATGCTCACAGCTGCAGAAGTGGAGTGCATCAAGCTGGAAGCGCAGAGGGAATTGGGAGAGGAGAGGACAAGATCGAGCGATACGTCGAGAAGGAGTTCTGATGGGCTGGATGCATCGAACGCGAGTGAGAGTCGTGATACGACTGCACCCACTGCTACAGGACCAGCAGCGGATATGCAACGACAGCAACTACGAGACGAACTAGCGCTCCACATGACCACAGCAGTCACGCAGTTCCGTGGGACAGACCCCATGTCCCGGCACCGAATACAAAAGCTGCGGAATTCCTATCGGTTAACAAGTGCAGTAAGCATCCTAAACCAGGATATTTTGCCACAGTACTTGGAGGCCGTACAGCACCTTGAGGATCTGCAGTTTACGGTGTATTCAGCTGCGGTGGCTGTTGTCAAGACGCTGGGACTGCGGACGCGCCCGCAAGGCGACGGTGAAGGTCGCACACGCCCCAGCACACAGAAACCCGCGTGGATGCGACGTTTGGAGAACCGGATCGCCACATTGCGGACCAAGATTGGTCGATTAACACAGTACAAGCAGGGGAATCGATCAACGAGGCTAGTTCGTTATGTTGCTGAAATTGTGAAGCCCGCAGAACTCCGAGATCTCACAGAAGTCAACATTACGGAGATCCTCGACACCCATGTACAGCGGTTGAGTGCTCTTGTGAAACGACTGCGGCGTTATGGAGAATGTTCGAAGCGGAAGGAACAAAACCGGATGTTCAACATTAACGAAAGAGAGTTCTACAACTGCATCCGAAACGACAAGCCTGACTATGGAGAAGGCCTTCCGGAGATTGGCGAAGTCACACAGTTCTGGGCCAATCTATGGGAGAACCCTGTCCAGCACAGCGACGATGGGATGTGGTTGGCAGAAGAAGAGCGACAGTGTAATGGAGTTGGAGACATGACCGCGGTCGTAGTAACCGCTGAGGATGTACGCGAGGCTACCCGGTATACCAGAAATTGGGCTGCACCAGGACCCGATTTCGTGCACAATTTTTGGTATAAAAAGCTCACGACAATCCACGGGCGGATGGCGGAATGCTTCAACATGGTGCTAGAAGACCCCACGCAGCTACCAGAGTTCATTACCAGGGGTATCACTTATCTTCTGCCGAAGGACCAAAACACAGCTCAACCAATTCAACTATGGCTACCAACCGAAGAGTGGGGGAAGGAGTACAAGAATAACCCACACCTTCTTTATGGACGACCTGAAGCTGTTTGCGGAATCAGTACAGAGGCTGCATCAACTGTTGCAGCATGTGACGGTGTTCAGCAACGACATCCGGATGGAGTTTGGAATTGACAAATGTCGGTCAGTCCATCTTCGCCGGGGTCAAGTAGTGGACGGCAGCTGTTTCCGCGTCAACGAACAGGAGGAGATTCGGAATATGGTTGAAGGCGAAGTGTACAAGTACCTCGGCTTCCTGCAACTTGGAGGTATCCGCCACACAGCGATCAAGAAGGAACTGCAGGACAAGTTCTTGCATCGTGTCAACTGTGTTCTGAGGAGCTTTCTGTCAGCCGGCAACAAGGTGAAGGCGATCAACACGTTTGCTGTGCCCCTGTTGACCTACAGCTTTGGGGTGGTAAAGTGGACCAAGACTGACCTCGAGGCGTTAGAACGAGCAGTACGAGTGGCGTTCACCAAGCACCGCATGCGCCATCCAAAGTCGTCCATTGAGAGAGTCACCCTGCCACGCGCAGTAGGAGGAAGAGGCGTCACCGATATCCAGGCACTATGTGTCTCCCAGATCCAGCAGCTGCAGGCATATTTCGTAGAAAGCCAGAACCCTCACGAAATGTACCGCACTGTATGTGAAGCTGACCACGGTTACAGCGCCCTGCATCTGGCGCAGGAGGATTATCGGCTGAACTGCGACATCAAGACCGTCGACGAGATGATCGTAACGTGGAAGCAAAAGGAGTTGCATGGGACGCACCCCCATCAACTGGAACTCGAGCACATCGATAAGGCGGCGTCAAACGCGTGGCTGGTGCAGGGTGACCTGTTCTCAGAAACAGAAGGTTTCATGGTAGCCATCCAGGACCGGGTAATTGCGACGAAGAACTATCGGCGGTACATATTGCACGAGGACGTGGAGGACCGTTGTAGGAAGTGTAATTCAGTAGGGGAAACGATCGAGCATGTCGTTGCAGGCTGTTCAGTGTTAGCTGGATCAGCTTACCTCGATCGTCACAACGAAGTTGCCAAGATTGTGCACCAACAGCTTGCTTTAAAGCACAACTTGGTCGACAGATTTGTACCCTACTACAAGTACCAGCCGGACCCGGTTCTGGAAAATAGTTGGATAAAGCTGTACTGGGATCGCGAGATCATTACGGACGTCCTCATTCGTGCCAACCGGCCTGACATTGTGGTTTTCGACAAAAGGATGAAGCGAGTAACTCTCATCGACATCGCTGTACCGTTAGACCATAATGTCCAATCAACGTTCTCCGGCAAGATAACCAAGTACCACGACCTAGCGGAGGAGTTGAAGCAGATGTGGCACCTGGAGGACGTCCGTATAGTTCCGGTTGTCCTCTCGGCAACCGGAGTTGTCCCTAAATCTCTCCTGAGGTCCCTAGACGAGCTGGAATTGAAGAAGGACCTGAACAGCATCCTGAAAGCGGTGATTCTTGGAACCTGTAGTATAGTTAGGCGGTTCCTGAATCATCACAACTGAAAGTACATCCAAAAGCAGACTCATTAGGATAAGCTTTACAAACCGGCTAATGAGATCCACAGAGCCTAATCCCCTTTGGCATTCCGATTGCCCGGGGTAGGTGAAAGTTTCCAGCAATTTTTGCTGAGAAGTGCCAAAACTCAATAATAATAATAATAATAATATAATAATAATAATAATAATAATAATAATAATAATAATAATAATAATAATAATAATAATAATAATAATAATAATAATAATAATAATAATAATAATAATAATAATAATAATAATAATAATAATAATAATAATAATAATAATAATAATAATAATAAAAATAATAATAATAATAATAATAATAATAATAATAATAATAATACAAAATTAACACATTTCACCAGTTTTCAAAAATTAAATCAAATTACACTAAATTCTGTTTTTACGCGATGGATGCGTTCGCGCAAAAAAAGATCGTGTAAAAAAAGTTCGCGTAACTTCGAGAAATCGCGCAAAAAAAATCCAAAGGAAATTTTTTTTACGCGATTTGCCCTCCGCAAATGATCAAAATCGCGTAAAAAAAAGTCGCGTAACTTCGAGAAAATCGCGTAAAAAAAGTCGTGCAAAATAAAATCGCGTAAAAAAAGTCGTGTAAAAAAGAATTCAGTGTAGTTGGTTGATATTATTGTAATTATCGGCTTAGTTTGCCAGGAGCAGTACTTTCTGACTCAATAGTTTCAGAGACCGCACTCTTACCTCACGAAACTCGCAAGGAGCGAACTATCGCACTTAGACATAGGGCACCACTTTATGGACAACAACACTTTATTCGGTACTTTATTTTGTATTCCTTGTCACTGAAACTTCTTACATACACACGTGCACGTGTCTTTGTACACTCAGCCAAATAAACCTAAAATTATCATAAGGTTTTACTTATGAAATGGCATTAAAACAATTCATAACGATAAGAATGAATCTCATATGGTCGCTTTATGACACAGAATCGACTCACAGTTTCGCTTCCATAGACATTCAGCAACACGTTATTCTCAAGCGTCAATAGCCGTGTTGTTTGAGCACAAGCTCAGTGATCATGACGTTCATGGATCGATTCCAGTCTGTATCATTTTACGATTTTTCTTATGAAAAGATTAGTTTGTTTTAAGTAATTTTCATAAGGTATTCTTATGACATCCATACTTTACAGTTATGGCAAAATTTCATAAGATATTTTGATGAATTTCGGTAGTTTACTTCGCTGAGTATACTACTGCAGTCCACCATTGCTATTCTCAGCTGCTTCCTTGGGTTGGCGTACGCAATTGCAACGCACTGTACTGTTCACCACTACTTCATCAGCAATGGCGACATCGTGTAATACGGGTGACTTGGGAATTGACTGCGCGGATTCATGGACGTCGTATGCGTTTTGGTAGTCAACGCGATGGCGGCACGTAGACACTTCGTTCAGACACTTCGTGGGGCTAGCTTCTCGTCACTCCTCCTGAACCTCCAGGCGATGACATCACGTTTGGCAGCTTGCGGAAAAGTCGCGTAAGCAGAATGCTTGATGGTTGGAAGGACATAGCCTTGTCTATATAGCTTATCGAGAGCTTCTAGCTGAATGAAACCTTAGAAAATTTCCCGCAACACAAATCACGAATTCCATGGTAATGGTAAGTTTCCAGTTCCCAAGTAGAGCGCTCAAGTAAAGTTCCTCCTTTTTCCGTAAGTAATTTTGACATTTGTTTAACCGACAGCATTTTTACGAAACGATGCTGTAAGAAGGATGTGAAGAAAAGGATACTGCATACGGCGGTTGCTAGATAAATCGTTCGTTGTTCGTGTGGCGTTTCGTGGCCTTGTTGTTTACGATTTGGACTTGGAGAAATTTTGTTCGTTTCCTCAGGAAGTGTGATTGAAATTTAAATTAAATTTTTGCGCGCGTATGGGGAAAATCCAGATAGTGAGATTTCAACGCCACGGTGTCAAAATCTCGATTATTATCGAACTTTCATGTACCTCGGATTTTTCTTCGGAAATTGTTAGTATTTGGGCTATACCTTCTGCTCAAATATGAACGAGACTCGTTAAATAAAAAACAAACGGTTAATTATTCTTCAATATTTGTTTTATATCTTGCAAATTAATCTCATTCGGAGGCGATACGCATACGCAAACTTTTTTTTATTCCTTATGGCACTTTTCATAAGCCTTTTTTGGTATCACATTGCGCTCTCTCTTCGAATTTTCTTTCATGACTTCAATCGTCTGAACAAGTTACCACGAAGTGGCAATTTGAGTTTTGGAAAGAGGAAAAAGTCACATGGTGCCATATCAGGTGAATACGGCGCTTGAGGAACAATGTAAACGTTGTTTTTGGTCAAATAATCGAGAAATAACTTGTTGTGCGAGCTGGTTTATTATCGTGATGCAAAAACCATGACTTGTTGTCCCACAATTATTTCATTTAGAGACAAATGTTCTCAAGCAAACGCTTCAAAACGCCCAGATTACATTCAGCATTGGCAGAGTGACCATCCGGAAGGAATTCCGAGTACACTACACCTTGGCATTTTCGATGATTTCTTCGTTTATTGATGTTTCTGGATGAAGATCATGAGGCAGACTTTAAACTGATATACGACCCTCTTTGCACGACTTTTTCCAACCAAACACACGTGTGCGAGATAGAGTAGATTCCCAAAAGGCTTTCTACCACATTTTAAATTAACCCAAAACACTAATTCTGTTGAAATAACAAACAAATCCTTTGCTGAACTTTGATTCCATAGAAAAAAATGAAAAACACACTGAAGGTTAACTTGTTTAAAGTGCAATTAAAAAAAAAACTTCACGGCAAATTGTGCTCTAATTTGAAATGTAAACGTATAACAGTCCTATAAATCTAAGAAAAAAATGGTTGAAGATATGTCATCCGCGGACCTTGTAAGTCATAAAGTCTCGTTCATATTTGAGCAGAATGTCATAATCGGAAGACGAGAAAATATTTTATCGGTGAAAATTTTCCCATACATTTTGTATGGGACGTTTCTTGGTTAAAATCAGTATTTAATTAATTTTAGTATGGAAAATAGCCAAAAACTTAGATAAATCAAAATTTCCCCGATGGAATATTTTAAAACTTTCCAATTATAAAGTATAGCCAAAATACTGACTTTCTGTGAAGAAAGCTCCGAGGTACATGGAAGTTCGATAATAATCGAAATTTTGACACCGTGCAACGGAGTTCCAAGGGAAATGCTAATGAGAGACGCTGGGATTCTGAGGGAACTTTTAATGGATGTGTGAAGAATTAGCCTTAGTTAAAATTCATAAATAAAAAGAAACTAAAAAAAACTTTTAATGGTATTATAGCGAGAACTATGGTTGGATACTAATTATAAATTCTGCAATATTGGAGTTCGGACTACGGTGGGAGGAATTCGGCTGGGACTCTGACGGTTACCTTGTGGAGTTTTAGATGAAATACGAGGTAGGACAAAGCTTCACGGGGAATTTAATGAAGATCCACGAAAGATTCTCTGTGATGAATCTTTTGGCATTCCGTACGAAGGTTTTTCTTTGGGGTTTCGCAGAAAGTCCTCTTGAAATTCTTCCAGATGTTCCACCGAAAAATCCACCAGAAGTTCGCAGGGGATTCTTATAAAATGTCTCTGACATTTTCATTAGAAGTTCTACAAAAAATCCCTCCGTGAGTTCCTTCTACTTCAGGATTTATTTATTTTTTTTTTTTTTATTTTGGGATTTTCTAGGAGTTCCTTCAGGGTTTTCTCCAGAGGTTTTTTCTAAGATTCTACCAGGAGTTTTTTCAAACTATTCTACAATAGTTTCAACCGGGATTTTTTTAAGTATTTTTTATCCGGGGTTCACTCGGATATTTATTCGGAGATTGCCGCAGGAATTCCTTCCGGGATCATTTCAGGAGTTCCTTCTAGGATTTCTATAGGACTTCATTCTTAGATTCGTCCTGGAGTTCTTTCAGTGATTCTTCCAGGATTTCTTTCTAAGATACAACTTTTTGAGATTCATCTAGGTTTTCTCTGGACGTTTCTCATGTGAATCCTCAAAGAATTCCTTTTGTAATTCCTCTAGCTTCTTCCGGGATTCCTCCAGGAATTCTTTCTAGGTTTCCTCTAGGAGTGAATTTATGGGTTCCTCTCATAGTTTCTTCTGGTATTTCTCCAGGTTTTTCTTCTAAGATTACACCAGGGGTGGCATCAGGGACCTCTCCAGAAATTTTACCCGGGGTATCTTCCGGGAATTTTTCAAAAGTTCTTTCCGGAATTTCTTCAGAACTTTCAGACTCCTGGAAAATAAGTCAAGGTTCTTCCAGGAGTTCCTTCTAAGATTTGTCCAATAATTTCTCCAGGATATCCTTCCGGCATTCCTCCAAGAACTTCTACTGGGATTCCTTGCAGATTACATATTTTGGAATTCATTCTGGAAGTTTCTTAAATTTTGTTCATGGAAATACTCCAGAAGTTTTTTTTATTCTTTATGGAAGTACTCCAAGACTTGCTCTTGAGTTCCTTATAAAATTCCTCCAACAGCTTCTTAAGGAATATCTCCAGCAGTTTTGCAGGGAATATCTACACGAGCAATTTCAGAGATTCTTTCAATAGTTTCTTCCCAGATAAAAATCTGAAGACATTCCAAAAGGTTCTGGAGAAATCATAAAAAAAAACTCGTGAAAGAATCCCTGAAAGAACTTCTAGAATAATTTCATAGGAATCTTCTGGAGGAATCCCGGAAAGAATTTCTAGAGAATTCCTTGAAGGAATCTCTGCAGGAATCCCGTATGGAGTTACAGGAGTAATCCTTGTAAGAAGAGGCTTTCAGCCCTTACCCGCTGTTACCCGGCAGGGCGGCCTAAAGCAGGGTACCTCCACTAAATGTTGGATTTCGGATGAAATGAAATGTTTAAATAAATAATTTTGCAATTTTAAATACTTTTAATACTATCTAACCTTTTGCCCCGTTCTCCCCAAGGCACTGGTCGACGTCACTCGTTGGAGCCCTTGCTGCAAATGGTGGTGGTGGTCGTCGTTGGCTTCCGCGCTCCCGCACGGTCTATGCGGAGCTTCTTCCTTCTTCTTCTTTCTTCTTCTGCTTCTTATTTTGGGCACTACTGGACCGCAAATCGTCATTGACGATTAGCTAGGGGGAGGAGATTGACTCCTTTATCGGACCCCCCCTAGCGACAGTGGTGATAAATCACCGGACAGGCTACTCGCCGTAGCAAGTCCCGGTAGAAACCGCAGTTTTACTACCGCAGGCGGTGCGCCCCTTTGCCCCTTACCTGCCTTCGTCTTCCTTGACTATTAGCTACACGGGCGAGACAAAGCTCTATTGACTGAGCCCGTGTAGCGAAGACGGTGGGATATCGGACGCTTGGCGAACCGCAAATGGCGGTGGTCCTCACCCTAGCACTGCACTTTTGCACTGCACTTTGGTTCCCGAACCACGGGCCGGCACTAAGTTTCGGGGGAACCTTTTTTGGTATATTCACTCCCGACGATGCTAGGAACAATCATCTAGCACTTTCCGCGCAAAAACGGCACTTTTTCACTCCTTTACTAGGTGATGAAAACGGGTTGTATAAATGCGTCCGTCGCGCTACGTGGTTCGTAACTTTCTCCTGGTTCAATCCAAAACAAAACAGCCACACACCGCAAACGATTGTTCTGCTGCTTGTTGCTGCTCGATGTGTGCCATGTGGTGGGGAGATTGGGGTTCAAATGCCTCACCGATACAATATAATACGATTTTATTTTCCCTATACTAATTTCACAAATTAAATAAAAATGACAAAATAACAAAAAAAAATGTTCCAAAACACAGTGGTGTTCACAAATTTAGTGGAAAATTGTAACCACAGGTTACATCCTGGAGAGAACTCCTGCAAGTTCTGAACAAATCCTAAACAAATTGCTGGAATAATATCTGAGGGAACTCCCTTAGGTTTCCCAGAAAGGACTTCTGGAGCAATCCTGAATTAATTTCGAGAAAGATCTAAGATGGAATTTCTGGAGGAATCCCAAGCAGAAATTTTGAGGGAATCCCAGAGCAATTCTCGTAGGGATCTCGGAACGAATTCCTGGAATTCAGAAAGATTTCATAATAAAATGGTAAATGACTAATTTTTACCAGGAATAGTGTATTACGTAAAGTAGTATTATACAAATTTCATCAAAATCGGTTGAATATTGGTGGAGATATCGTTGAAACAAGAATTTTGCCATTTGAGAAGTTTGAGCAAACGAACGTTTTAAAAAATATCACTTCTTCATCGTTATAGCTCTAGATTCAAAAATACTGAACCGATTTCAATCAAAACTGTTCTGTATGTAAAGTATACATGTAGAAATATTGTGTAAAAATTTCATTCAATTTAATTTAGCCGTAATAAAGTTATATGTGGCACAAAGTCACAATAAGCAAAAATGTTTTTTTTTTGTATCGTGACATTCACACAGTTATAACTTGAAAAGTTTTCAAGCAATTTGGCTAAGAACAGTTTTTATAATGGTTTCACAGTTTCAAATACTAATAAAAATCGGAACAGTCATGACAGTTGTACCAACAAAATAGTACACACGGAATAAAATGGTTAAAATGTAAATAAAATATGCCTTGAAGCGATTTGAGTTTTGAATACTAGAAAAACGTATTGAACCGATTTTATGATTTTTTACCAGTTTATTGATACTCTGTTAAGAACTTCGAGTCAAATTTTCAGACGTCTTGAGGAGTTACATCAAAATTATAGCCTTTACAATTTTTAAAACGGATGAAAAAATTTGCTAAAATCTTATATTATGATATTAACAATATCTGCGCCAATACCAAACTGAATTTGTTGTCATTGTTATGGTATTAGCTACACATTATATATTATTCCTGATCAAAAAAATATTTTATTTTGTGAACGCAATCAAAAGCTATACATTATTTTCTGTGTCCAAATTTCATCGAATACAGTCTTTACTTCTCATGGTTCTAGTGCACCATAGAATATTTTATTCAACAAACGAAATAAAATGATTATGATGCAACAGTTTTGAGAATCATTGTCTCCTCATCAGCTAAACTCAAATGCTATTTACTTTTTTCAATAGTCGAACTATTTATAAACAATTCAGTTTTGGGGTGTCTTTATAAATTTTTAAACTCCGTAACGGCAAATTATTCAACCTCAAGAAATTCAATCTCGTGTTCAGATGCAGCCATGCTGAGGGACGACGGAGCACACATTATAGAGCGACACGGCTAAATTTTAATGCACACTGTGAACGCGCAGGCGCGAAAGAAGAAACACAAAGAAAGAGAAATGTCCCTTTTACTCATGGAATAATACATCGACATATTATTCCGTACGGAAAATCAACAACATGACTGACAGCATCGCATGACAGTGCCATCTGTTGGCAAATCTTTCTGGATGTGAATTACTTATCAACTGCGAACGCCTAAGTAATTTTGATTGCAAAAGTTTTACGTGAGCATTACTTGTCCTATCCTTTTACACAGTACTTATCAAATGGAAACTAGCCATAACGATTAACCAACACTTATAGTAAATAAAAACTGCAAAATAGTACGACCATCTAGAAGATATTTCCAACATACCTCTGGTATTACTTCATGCGTCCATGGATCAATTGATGATAAAGGCTATGTGCTCAGCTGGTAGTGCAGCCTAAGTACTATTGTTCTTCTGATTGTGCTAGATTGGGGAGGTGCGAACCTAGCATCTGTTCGCAAATGATGTGCAGCGACTACATGATATGTTGTGTCGCGGCAGCTATATTGCAGACTACATCCCAAATTGGACCATCACACTTTTTTTATACGCCTAAAAAGTGTGATAAAAGTTCACATTTATCTCGGATCGTCTCGACGTCTTCGATGCACTTATTCCTCCATTTACAAGAAATAAGTGCACCGGAGACCTCAACTCGATCCGAAGTGGCCCTGCGCTGCAATCACACTATTGTGTCAGTCCAATTTGGGGTGCAGTCAGCAATACCTTAGATAGCTCAACGCGATGTAGCCAGCGTGGCCTCAATAAGGTAGTCTACTGAATCTGTATCAAGAAAAGTAAAAGTAGAGCAAACAGAATAATTCCACGGTAGCAAATGAGACAATCAATGGAGGACAATAATTGGAATTTTTAAATCATTGACGCCAACTTAAAGGGGAGGGCCATGCATTGTTTTGCCCCCCATCCTTCCATATTTCACGATTTTCAAATTGCCTCAAACAAAGCATAATAAAAACAGGCTTTGCCACTCCCAATAAATTGACCAAGTGTGTGCGCCTGGTTGGCGTCTTTGTGGCATGTATCTGGGACATACGCTGCCCAAGTAAAACACTTGTCACCGAAGAGTCACGGCAACGCAGGTTTTTGTTGCGCAGAAGTCACTATGACTTACTTCTAACCAATAAATACTTATTTGCTTATACTTTTACATGGAGAACATAAATTCCGAGTGGTGCATCTCACCAGTGTTGGTGATGGGGCCAAGTATTACATCTTCTACAGCGGCGGCGGCGATAAGACAGATCGTGCAGTTAGCTTCATAGTGATCGGTACCCGGGCAACAAAGAATTACAAAACAATTGCAATTTTTACCATTCAAACAGAATTACTGAATGGTAAAATTTGCCATTGGTTTGTTTGAAATAAGTGACAAAAGGGCAAAAATAATAACTGACATTGTTCGATGAAATACACAGAAAAAAATATGTAATTAAAATTCAGCGAGAAATCATGCACATAAAGGGAATGCTAGAGTTATTGCACTTTTACATGATATATCATGTAAAATTACATTAACATCGTGTAAATTTCCGCCAACCATCGCGTAAACCATCATGGACTCCAACCAGTTACGTGACTATTAGCGGAAATTTACACGATTGTAACGTAATTTTACATGATATTTCATGTAAATATGCACTAACCCTAGCATTCCCTTTATGTGCATGATTTCTCGCTGAATTTTACATGAATATTTTTTCTGTGTAACTAAAGAATGTCAAATTTTGCCATTACAATGGCAAACCAAGAACAAAAAAAAATAAGGTTGAGAATTGCAAAATATACCATTATTGAGTTATTGCAAATAGAACAATATCAATATTAGTCATTCGCTTGTCAACCAAAAGAATGGTAAATTAAGTTGTTTATTCCAATAACAAAATTAAACCTTATAAGTTTTTTGGATGGAAAGTAATTGCAAACAAATATCAAAAGTTACCATTAGAATAACCAAAATTCAAATTTTGTCATTACGTTGTTCTTGATAAGCGCCAAAACTGCGAGTTTATCAAAATCGTAAGAGGTCAACAATAGCTCAACAATTGCAAAATTTGTTATGATAGCAAAATAAGACATTCAGTAGTTATTCTTCCAAATTTTATAAATGACAAGCGAATGACATATTTTGATATGATATCTTATTATGCTATTGACATGTTGTTTTAAGCCCTTCATGGAGCACTCATGAATGACAAAATTAGTTATGGCAATTAAATTTGTTATTCTTTTGTTTTTGGTTTGCCATTCACCTCTACCCGGGTAAAGCAAATGAATCGAATTATTCGGTGGAAGCCGATAAGCAACCGAATCTGTGTTCCTTCACTGCAACCTAATTTACATTTATGAGCCAAAAAAAAACGATAAGCCCGATGACTTGAAGGATGAGTTCTATGAGAGCATTTATAAGGCTTACTAAGAGTGCCAAAACAAGTTGTCAGAATAGTCATTGGAGATGCAAATATGAAGAATAGCTGAAACTATTTGTACACACGTATGTCAATAAGTAGATAACTACACACTTATGTCGTTTTCGTTTTTGATTCAGTTCCAACCTGGGTTGGAACTGGTTCAGATCACAGTTGCAACATCAACCCGAATCAGGATCGCTTGTGTTGAAATTTGTTTGACATTTGTATGTTAACATATTTTCGCCGATCCAGTTCCAACCCAGGTTCAAAAATGAATTCAACATTAGGTTCTGATGCAGCTCAGTCATTTTTTCACTGAGTTTTTTTTTCCACACGTCTTACGGCAGTTGGGCGCGGGGGTGGTTGACCCTGCCCGCCTTCCGAGGACAAAGGGAGTGGTGATGACCAGTCGGGAATCTGGCTATGCGCCAGCATGCTACCGTGATAGACTCTCCAAAGTGAGTCATCGATATTCGTTGATGCAGGCTACGCAGCTAACCTTGAGGGTGCCATGTGCACTAGCCTCTCTCTGAGCAATGCCTTCTTGGTTGATCCGGAGAGACGAAGGGTTTGGCGACCATAGGAATGTGTTTTAGTGGGTCGAGAAGAGAGTAGTCCTGGCTTTTACTACTGTTGTAGAAGACGGCCTTAACCACACACTACGCTAACCTTTCTGTTGGAGTGTTTGTTGAGTAGATTTTTCTCCTATGGGTTAGAAGGAAAAAAAAGCCTTACGGCACACGGAGAATTGAAAACTTACTTATAGACCAATATACACACACTTCTTACATTTGAAGCGTTATGAAAGAATGTGAAGTGGCAAAACGGGATTCGTCTTTGATTGTACCATAACCATATTTTAGCATCCTATTCGAATCTTTGCAGATATTCCCTTGTTGATTAAATTGTCATCTCATCCAAGTTTGTTTGTCGATATTTTATCAATCAGATACACCGTGTTCGGGATGATTTCAAACCATGCGAGTGAGCTCTCAGTTGCAACATCATCTTCGTTTTACATGTTCTCTTTCTCGCATTTGTACGATTTTATTCATTGATGGGCTATTGTGTGAATGTAGTTGGCTTAAGTTCATTGATAAATATAAATCGTAACTTACGCTACTACCCCCGCAATGATACAAATATGACATTAGTTCTGATACTTCTTTTCAACCAGAACGCTTTCATTTACAACTTGCTCCGCAAGCTCCACTAGCTTGGGGGGTTTTCATAAATAGAGTAATGCGGGGCAAAAGTTCGCACCTAACAGACTTCACAAAATAACTAATAAACAAAAAGAAAACATATAAATATAAAAATAATAAAACATTTTATCTGAAAAATATTAAAAACTTATCGGATTTGTTAAAGATTTTTTTTTTCAAAACCCAATATTTTTTAAAAATATTTTTCATCTTCCCCCTCAAAATGCAAAATCAAGCCAAAAATTTTGGAAGGGGGGGGGGGGAGACAGAAAGTCAAAATAAAATTTGTATCAGCCTTATTGATTATTATGAGCTTTTTTTAATTTATTATGGCTTTTTCATAGACAATAAAAATACAAATGTCAAATTTACACACCTAAACATGGAACAACATTAGTGAATATGCTGAACAAAGTACCTAGATTTTGGAAAAATTTCCCAAAGTTTCAAAAGTACCGGTTAAAAACAATGGATATAGATTTAGCAACAGGTATTATGCTTCTTGTCCTAAATGACCTGAGATGCGATAATGAGCTTTTACCTACCATTAAATGTCGAAACTCGATTCGGATTAGTGCATATTGTAGCTCCTAATTAGCTCAATGATACGCAATAAAAACAATTGATTCAAATGTATCAAACGAATCTGCAACTACACTTGTGCTTCAAGTCGCGTTTTAGAATTGATGCAGTGACTTCACCAAGAACCACAAATCAAAGATATGTATTGTAGAAACTTTGGAGAACTTGAGAGACTCAGCAGAAATGATATGTTGTATACAAAATGACGTGCACATCAACGCAATTTTCTCTCTAATACATATTGCTAAAATTAATCGTCGAAAACTAGAATTAAGGTTGAAATGATAGATAAATTATATCTATCAAGTTCATCAAAATGATAAATCAATGTATTTCAAACTAAATATAGCTTCTGCAGTAATTTAAATTAACTTGTAAATTATTTTACAAGACCCTTGAGACTTGTAATCAAAAGTACAAGTCATAGCTAATATTTTATACTTGTAGTTTGTTTATGCAACAGACACTTGTAAATTCTACTAATAATATTAGTTCAACCGACTAATAATATTAGACTTGTAATTTGTACTTGTAGGATTTTTATGCAACGGGATATTACAAGTTACAAGCTACAAGACTAATATTATTAGTGAAATTTTCATAATGCTACAGGCCCCTGGTCACCGTGGGTTAAGGAGATCCCGATTTGCCATACGCGTGGAATTTTCCATAGACCAGCTGCAACAGCATATCTGCCCAGCCTTGGCCCAAAGTATTGACTTCAAAGTAATCATTACGGAGCATGTTTCCCGAGAGACCATGTATTTTCAATACGTTAACTCCAACAATGTCGATATTAGAATAGATGGGATTAGAAGGGTGTAAGGGGTGTAAGTTACAAAAACCCAGTTTTGAGTAAATGAGCTTTGAAGTTTTTTATTAATTTTTCATCCTGTACAAAATGTATGGAGTTTCAATATCAACCCAATTTTCTCTTATGTATTGTAATTTTTCTAATCATCAGAAAAATTATCTTTAAAAAGTTCCTGAAAGCTTGAAATCTGAACCTGGTGGACCGAGAACAATGAGAGAATTGTGTAAACATTGAGACGGCCGGCGAAATCTGTCATTATATCGGGCGAGTTGCTAAAGACCGGCAGCAGAGAGCGACAGCGAAATTGAAAGCGAAATCAGGCCAAACATTTCAATAGGTCCTATCTGCATTTGAAAGGCTCTCTTTGTTTACTTTCTCTTTCAATTATTGCAATGTAATGGTACACTTTTTAACTATTTTTGCAGTACAAATCGAAAGACGATTGTTTTGATCATCGTTCGATGCAAGGAGACAATCATAATACAAATAAACAGCAGATATATTAACGCAAGAGAGGGAAATCAAAGAGAGCCTCTCTTCTGCAGATAGGACCTTTAGACATGTTTGGCCTGAAAAAGGAGAACGACGAAATTTATTGCACTGAAGTCTAAGTGAAAAAAAAATCGCAATAGTTTAAATTTAAAATTATTTCATATTCTGATAAAATTATGTTATTTTTTCAACTGATCATTTTGTTCAGTTAAGTTAGTGATTTTGTTTTAACAGAGTTTGTTCTGATTTATTTGTAACAAAATTAGTTACAAAAGATTATGAAAGTCACTAAACAGATTAAATTGCTGTATAAGCCATGATTTTCTGCTTATTTGAAATATTTCATGATTTTGCGAATGAAATAATCAAAGATTGCCTTGGTGATCGCGACGTTTAATCAGTTTAATCAGTTTACGCTGTTAAGTTAATCCATGTCATAACAAAATTATAACATAATTTGTTAGTTATATCACATCAAGATATAATTATGATATATGCTTGTTATGCTCATCTACCCGACTAGATGGACATTACAAAATTGTAACAAGCTGTGTTATTTTGTTACAGTAAATTTTTATAACAAGGGTTGTCATAAAACACGTACCGTTAGTAGTTAAAATAACACAAATTCTAACAAAGTTCCCACAAGAAAAGAACAAAAATGTAATAACTTTTGTTATGATCATAACAAAAATATTACAAAACTTGTTCCATGAAATATGATAGAATTTGACAAAATTATAACAAATTGTGTTATAATTCCTCTGCAACCTTTTAGGGTAAAAACTAATTTTTATACTCATTTTTTGGGTAAATACTTTTAAGTGTGATATTCTATTTTTAGAAAAGCAGGTAACATAACAAACAGTTGCCAGTACGTTATAAAATTTTCGGATCCAAACGGGATTTGAATCAAGCCACCTACCATCGGTAGTAATCGGACGCCTCTGCCAACGACAACACTTGATGAGGGCGGTGATGGAAGCTTTACTGGTTTTACGTATTGCCAGTTTCCTCATTCAAATCCATGTTTGTCAGACGCACACGACCTGGGTAGTAAGACGTCACGTATAATAGACTTGATTTGTCGTTAGTGATTTTGTTTTAACTTATCACAATTATATCATATGCAGATATGATAACAGCTGTAGATATAATTTAGTTATTTTCCACTTTTTGACGTAAACTACGTCTTACGGGAAGTACTGGGTGTAAAATGAAAATCTAAAATTTTGCGACCGTCACGAAAAATTGATAGGTTTTGAGCGCTAATAACTCAGCCGTTTCACGACCGATTTTCAAAATTTTTGCACCGATAGATCACAAATTTATCTACGCGTTGAAATAATTATAGCTAACTATTGATTTTCAACAGCAAACTATTGAAAATTTGGGAAAAGTGAACCCATGTTTTATCCAGCCAATCACGTGCGAGCACAAGATTGCGATTTTTCGTCGAGCACCGCCCAGTATAAAAGATTACTGCTTCTTCCTATCTTCCTCCATTCTGCATCGACTCCTCGAGGGGAACGCATCGGAGGAGAACAGCCCAGCTCCGTTTGCATTTTCGCTGCTCAGTATACTTCCACATGCCGAGCACGGTGGTTGCCGACGGTCGCGCGTCGTCGTGCCTGGCCTGATGCGGTACAAGTGGAGCTGCTGACCAGACCAGAGGGGAACGCATCGGAGAAGAACAGCCATAAGTCATTCCGAGCGCGGTGGTAGCTGTCGGCGGTTGTGCGTGCATCTTCGCGTCGGAGTGCGCGGCAGCACGAGTGGATCTGACGACCACACAGAGCAGTTTCTCCGTTTTGCATGTTCGCTCAGTATTCTGTGACATGCGGAGCGCGGTGGATGTCAACGGTTGTGCGCGGCGTGCGTTCGTAAAATTGGAGTAGCCAGCCGGATGAGGACTTTTCATCGTCGGATGGAAATGATGTAAATTAAAACAGCCCTTCTGAGGGCTATAAAACTGTCCCACAAGAGAGAACGGATAATTTTCCAGGTTACGGTTTCAAGTGAAATTACTATGAGATGGCTGTTATAAATGGAAGGAACAAAATCAGCAAAATTTGTACGACTTGATTGAAAATTTGTTCAATTTCTTCAACTTAGAAAAATGGTTACTTTGATGAAGAAAATGAGCATTGTTAAACAGTAAGGGTATGCGGTATGGGATTTTTTCAAAGCGAAACGAAACGAAACGATATATGAAATTTCTGATGCAATGCGGTACGAAACGAAACGAAATTCAAAAATGTTTCGTGAGATCGATACGAAACCCGAATTCACTCGGTATTTTTCGAAACGAAACGAAATTTTCGAAAAAGTTCCGCGGAATTTTGCAGTTATGTCAAATTGATCAGGAAATGGATGCTGTGTTTTCGCATTTTTTTTTCTAGCGGTGACTTGGCGGTGTTTCCGTTTAGTCTCATCTTCAAGACTTCATTTGCTACAGCTCCATTAGGTTGGTTACCGTATTTCTACCGTTTCTCACATCAAACCCGACATTGGATTTGTCTTCGGTAAGCTAAAATGCTAAAATAATAACAAACACATGAAAAATAGAACTACTCAAAAATTCGGTGATCTAATGAGGAAACACCTCCTCACAAAACTAACAATTGAATTCCTTTTAGCATGCATCTTGTGCAAAATAAATGACTAGGGGTGTTCAAATATAATTTGATATGTCTAAACATTTCAGATAAGTACCCAACTTTGCGTGACAAGGGTGGAGGACCGTTAGGCCGTCCCTTATTCTGCAAAAAATTGAAATGTTATAAGTTCGTTGCTGGAAAATGATCGTTTTAGCTCAGAAATGATCGTGTCAAAATTTGAAATTCGTATCTCAAGGCGAAGTGGTCCCTCAAGAGGACAACTTTAGGCGATATTTCCACTCGTTTTCAAGTTATTAAGCAAAGTAGGGTA
The DNA here is from genome assembly GCF_035046485.1 of Aedes albopictus. NCBI lineage: Eukaryota > Metazoa > Arthropoda > Insecta > Diptera > Culicidae > Aedes > Aedes albopictus. The sequence continues at coordinate 183,312,240 of NC_085136.1, read as the reverse complement.
AGCTTCCTTAAGGAACTGTAAAAATGATCAAAAATGCTGATTTTTCTGCTGTTTTTTGCCGATAACTCAAAAACGAGTCGAGATATCGAAATTCTAAGCACATTTTTGGCCCTTAAGGGTCCTGAAATCGTCAATTTAGTGGAATAGCGTATTTTTTCGTCGAAAAAATATCATGTCTCTTTAGTCCCATACAATTTTTGACAACATTAGCCCCCTTGAGGGATCACTTAGCCTTGAGAGACGAACTTCAAATTTTGACACGATCATTTCTGAGCAAAATCGATCATTCTCCAATAACGAACGTATAACAATTCCAATTTTTGCAAAATAAGGGACGGCCTAAGGACCATTTGGGCGCTGGACCGATTCTGACCACTTTGAGCTGTAAGTCAGCCAATATTGTACTAATTTACTTGGAGTTCTGCACATCTCACAGCTTAAAAAAAATCAAGTCATTTGGTTCAAAATTGACTGAGTTAGAGCGCAAAGCGCCCAAATGATCTCAGATTTTTTTTATTTTTAGCAACACATATTAAAAATTTTCAAATTTACACCAATAACCGAATAAGATTACTCCAATGACTTAAGATCACACCAATGCGTTGCATCATTGTGATGACGCTATAAGATGCTCGAACTACAAACACCGAGACCGAGAGTTCTATGCAAGACCAAAGGGGGTGGGGGTGGGGGTGGTGTGCCTGGTTCTATGCAATTCCAAACGAAAAAAAAAATTGTCAGAATTATCCTCAGAAGAAGACTATAACACGAGTCGAAACGTTAGGAAATATCTAAAACTTTCGTTTAACTCCCCAGGACTGCAGTGCCGGAATTAGTAGCTCTGTGAGATGCTGTAATATCGATTGTTTATCAGAAACATGAAGCATATGATGTAGAAACATCAACTACTAGATGTTTACCAAGAGAAAGCTTGAAATCTACAACTTTCAAATAAATGATAGATGGTTGAATTTATCATGAAATACCCTACAGAAAATTTTACGGGATTTCTTATTAACGAAAGAAATAAGAGCTTAACCGTAAATAGCGTTTCGTCATTCACAGGCCCGGATCAAGGATTGCCCGAGGCTCGAGTGGTTGCGAAGGTCCCTTAGTGATGAGCATACAAAAATTTCTTTGCTTTCAAACAGTATTTGAGCAATATGAAACATAAAGTGGATGTATAATAACCAAAAAAGGTCTTTGTAGGGGGGCCTAAAATGTGGGGGCCCGGAGCCCGAAAAACCACCCCCGGCCACTCCCCCCTCGAATTCCGCGGAATTTCGTTTCGAGGTGTATTTGGCGAAACTTTTCGGTATACCGCATACCCTTATTAAACAGTGTTGCCAAATTTGATTGAATAAGTACTTTAACCGTTTAAAATGTGCAATACTTAACAATGATATTAAATTATTATTTATAAGTATTAAGCTTTTAATAAATCTAGTCTACCAATTTGCAAAAGTATGATTTGCATATTAAAATGAATTTGATGAACATTAATCAAACCAATATTGCAAATAAATCCTATGGCATCACTGATTCTTACCCCTCTCTCATCGAACCAACCACGTTCGAGAGGGGAAAACTAACCGCCTTGCCGTATAAAAGCAAACTGCTTCTTCCCATTTTCTCTTATTCTTTGCCAACTCTTTGACGGGAACGCATCAGCAGAGCACTCAGTTCACTTCCTTCAGTATGCTTTGGCAAGCCGATCGCGATGGTCGAAGGCGGTTGCGCGCGAGTGCGTCCGCTTTCGCATCGTCACGTTTTGCACAGCATCGCCTCGCAAACCCACCATCGGAGTCAAGGCCACCGTCGCCGTTCTGGATTTCGCAATCATAACTACCGAATTTCACCTTTAGTAAGCAATTAAGTTTAAACAGTCCTTATGAGGGCTACAATTCTATATTTTCTGCAAGAGTTGATTTCGAATTAAGTGAAGACATGCAAATGTCGACATTTTAAAACCATCTACTACGCGAGTGCGGTAAAATTGCATGAAATGGGGTGCTTACGCTACCACGGCACTGGAAATCTAAAATCTTACGACGGTCACGAAATTATGTCAGATTTTGCACGCTAATAACTCAGCCATTAATAGTATTATTTCCAAATATTTCCAAATATTTCATATTAATCGATTGGAAATGTATGTACGTTCCATTTATGACAAATAATCAAAATTATTGATTTTCAACAGCAAACTATTGAAAATTTGGGAAAAGTAAGCCGATGTTTTAACCAGCCGATTGCATGATTCCATCATTCGTTCATGACCTTTCTAGGGGATTGCATTGAAGGAGGGCTAGGCAGTTTCTCCGTTTGCGTTTTCCAATGTTTCTCCACAAGAATGAACCGAATAATTTTCTAAAGAAGACGAAGCGCCGGGTCACAAATAATGTCAAAATCGGCACAGTCTCAAAGCCGGAGTAGCAGAGTAGTGACAATTTAATTGCTTCTTGTAGCATCCATGATACACTCCATATAAATTTACAAAAGCGAGTTGATAGGAAATTTCCAATAATTTTCTTAAACTTAGAGAAATTGCAAGTTTAATGAAGAAATGAAGATTATTTCTCAACCAAATTTCAATTAGTATTTTGTCTGCAAAAATCAAAATTCTCTGTGCCCATTTTTGCCGCAAAATCTGGAAGAAAGCTACATACTACGATTTATAGAAATTCTTTGATAAATAATAATATACAGGCAATTACAGTCATCAAATTAGCAAAAGCTTAATGATTTGCATTTTTGATTGATCTGTTTGATTTCAAAGTAAGCTGTATGGCATTACTGATTCTTACCCCTCTCTCGTCAAACTAATTCTTCTTCTATCTATCAAACCAATTCTTCTACTTCTTCTTCTTCTTATGGACGTCCATAAGACGTCCAAACAAGAAATTTATTGAACTCACGGGCAATAATTTGACTAAATTCAGGTTCGAACAGCCTTTTCAAGGGCTTTATCAATTTTCTAAAAGAGTAAATGGAAGTTTTTCCGATAAGGGGACATCCATTTAGTACGTAACGCATAATTTGGGAATTTTCGACCCCCTCCCCCCTTCGTATATCAAATACATTGCTTGTCACACTTTCCAGGACCCCCTCCCCCCTCCGAGTGTGACGTACTTAATGGATGCCCCCTAAAGTGACGCTGGTCACATAAGTGTCAAAACTGCCGAATTTTGAAACCTACTATAGTATACTAAACAAAATGCAACAGCATTGTGCGGAAATTGAACCGTGTCTTTTCATCTGGTCGTGTCTCTGAATCTAGCGAGTGCGCTTTCTTCTTGTGCTACCATCAACGCAGTGTATAAGGGATTTCCGCCGGCTTCGCTTAGGCTTCAAACTGTGGATAACTGACACTGAGGAAGATTACAAGTGGTAGTCGATACGCGTATCTCTCAAAGGATAAGCAAAATAGGGCAGAATTAAAAGGTACAAAACTTATTACACTCATTTGAAGAGGGTATTCTGCTTAGAGGAAAGTCGGTAGAAGTTAAAACTATGTTATAATTATTTCCAATACACATCCCCTTGCTCCAGAACTGTCAAACTTGCAGAATTTAACTTGTTTCTTATGAAATGATTTTTATTGATACAAACTATTGATTCAACCAATAACAAACTGCTTTACGTAGTTTACGTCATGCGGTTGTGTCTTGTACACGCCCCTCTAATTTTTTTTATTTTAAGCAGGCATCAAATTTCTCACTCACGTGATCGGATTCCTCGGATTTATCCACCTCCGCGATCATGATTTTTCACTGCATGAGATGAAAAATAAAAGTCTCTCCCTCCAGCGCTCGCGATAATTCTATTTCTCTCAATGCACAACTCACGGATAAACAACAGAGCATCAAATTTTTCACTCCGTCTCCAAGTCACATAATGTCTCCACCGATGCACGAGATCAATTATTTTGACGTTTAGTACTGCCGTGTTTACATTAATTGTTCTTGTGTTCATGGCCATCTACATAACACGGAACTGCTCAGACGTCAACCGGGTGAAAACATGGGTTGATACAGACTTAGCAACCATTTTCTCCTGCAAGAACAGACGTGAGCGCTAGTTGGAGAGAGCATACTTTTGTCACGCAAAAAAAGCCGGAGTGAGAGCCTTTTCAATCGTCTATGGGTGCAAGGAAAATATCACAGGCTGCTTTATCCGGATAATATCGCTGTGTGATAGATCGTTACTCGCGTGAGTGAGGGAAAATTTTGATGCCTGATTTTAAGCAATGAAATGGAATCTATCATATAAGGAGTCACCCTCTTAAGTTTATCATCACGTTTAAAGGAAGCAGGGAGGGTTGAAAATTTCCAATTTTAGCGTGACGTACTTAACAGATGCTCCCTAAGGTCGAAGCAAAATAGGTAGAATAAACAAATTTCATGTTATAATTATTAGGTTCCACTTTTGCTTTCTCCATGTTCAATAACATTCACTACTTTTTAGCGAAATTAGAACACCAGTACTGTTTTGGTATTTATTGTAATCGCTCTAATGTTTTCGCGTGTAAGGATACCTCATCTGTGTAAAATTCAATTCAAAAGTATTGGAAGACATACAGTAGTTTCAAGTACCGTATACCAGGGTCAAATTGATCAGCGGGGTGAAATTGATTAATCAGGGATCACATTGTAATTCCATTCTATCAACTTCTATATGTAGTTATGATCATAATGTTCTTACATCATTCGGTTCATGGATGCCTAGAGATAAGTGTTTACTTTTCAGTTTTTAGAAAAAGTTAGTCTTACATTACTTTGTTGAAGGTTTTTCAATGTGTTTATTACTTAGATGAAACCGTTGGTACTAAACAATCAATTGCCACTAGTATTACCTGGTAACTTTCTGTGTTAACATTTTTATGGAACCTTTATTGTGATGTTATGTACCTATTCTAGACACAAATCAGTTTTTAAACTATTGCATTTTGTTTAAAAATTAATTTAATGTGGCTGAACTCGTTTATTTCTTAGAAAATTGCCTACCTTCAGGCATTTAAGAGTGAATTTCAAAAGTTAATTTAGCTTTTTAACAGTCAAATTCACAAGTTGTACGAGTTTTGACACGTTATTCGTGTTCAGAAGGTCAAAATTAAGTGGATTGGGCGATTTAGAGTTTTAACTGATGTCAAATTGTATTGTAAGGAGTCTTAGAGAAATACTTGTGGTACAGGCTTGAACTTTCTTTATTCTGACATATATTACTTATGGATACATCTTAGTCTACTACAGTTCGGCCATCTTGACACCCACATTGTCCTCGATGTGAACCTTGAACCTCGAATGGGCACTCCACCGATATTTTCTGAAAACTCCAACTCGATGACACAGTCTTCGACGTCGTCTTCGATGTTGTAATGCTTCCACCTTTACTACGTATACAATGCTTTCCATTCGACCAGTGCTGAATGTAACATCACCTGCTTTTGGCTTTGTAACTCCTCTCGTACACTTCTAGGCTCGAGAGTAATGCGTCCTGCGTCATTCCAGGCTCGCTTGCGATAATTCATCCAAACTTCATTTCCAATAATTGCATCTTCCGCTGCTTCGGTGATATTCGCCTAATTCACCGACCGCTTCATCTTACATTGTCAGCTATGGCTAGTGAACTTAAGTAACTTCGAATTTAGATTCCATTGCTTCAAAATGGGGTTTCGATCCCACTTCTGAAATGTAGGGAGTCTTAGAGAAATACTTGTGGTACAGGCTTGAACTTTCTTTATTCTGACATATATTACTTAAGGATGCATCTTAGCCTACTACAGTGTGCTGATCAATTTTACCCCAAAATGGTATTTTCAATTTTTTGGGGTTTGAAGTTATTTAACTTTATGTTAAATTCGGTTGAACCACAATTGTGTCACGCAGTTTTATAGAGGTTCACCCAGTATTGATCTTTCATAATTTTTTTTGACAATGTTTGGATTGGTACTCACGTTATCAGCAAAAGGTGTTTTAAAGTGATCAATTTGACCCCGGTTTACGGTAACAAAAACATTGGTCGTCTGGTCGCAAATTGCAGCACATGCAATATCCGTCGTTTTAGGTAGGATGACTTTGGATATTATCGACAGGTTTGTTCTCTTCGTCTTGAGGGTTTTATCGGCTAAATTGCCTGAAACATTCCGGTCAACCAGTGAGAGAATTTCGATATCGACCGATTGAATCGATGGCGATCGCTATCGTCAGGTAAAGCACTGTAAAGGAAATCTGAATCTGGTTGATAGGGATGCTCACGCATGAATGACGCTTGTTTTAAAATAATAAAACGCATAATAGATTTACAAACTGAGAATTTACTTATTCTAAAGTTGTATTTCTTTGTTCTTACTTAGAGTTTATCGATAAAAACAACCCATTATCATCATTTCGCGTTAGAAACTTCATTTGTTTCTACAAAATGAAGTTCACAATCTTCCTATAAATTTCAAATTGTTCGTCCAATCAAGTGAGTGATTGTTTTTGGGATATACAAATGTGTTGGAAATAACATAATGTTGTTGATGGAGCAACGAATAACTTATTAAAATAGCGCTTAAATATTGAGAGACTCATGAAGTTAAATTTCGAATATAAGCGGTTTAACTGCAAATCCGGAAAGTGCAACAAATTTGCAGTTATCGCACCACCAATTTTCAAAATGGAGCGCTATGTTAGCCCAAATGAACAGACGGATGAAGTCCACGTTCTTTTAACGTCAGTTAATGGTTTGTTGATACTGTCAGGCGTTCCAGTTATCAGATTGTTGTTCGCTAAGTGAAACGTAAACATGTTGCAGTTATCGAACGTCTACTGTATCTTTGACATCCTACCAAAATTTGAAAACGATCTGATAAAAATTTCCAAACCTTTTTTCACGTGAGTGTAGAATTAGCATTTAAGTTAAAATACACGTTAATAAAAACTTAAAAAAAAATCTTTTTTCACGTTGTTTACCCGACTATCTATCGCGTACGAATACAAAACTAAAGCTGTTAGTATTGGGGGGTTTTTCATTAATGTTTAGACTACTGTGATAATTTGAGAATCCACTGAATCATTATTTCTCAGCGACATTTCACACTAATCAAACCTGTTTTGTTTACCTGTTGTACATCTGACGCCCCTGTGATGAACTCAACCGAACTTGTGTATGCCAGCCACTGCGAAGTCGTGTGCGAAATTCGACTGTGATGATAATCAATTTCGGTCGAGTCTAAATGGGTGCAAATGTCGCAATACATAGGGTCTAATATTTGTCCAAAAAGAAACCAATGCTCAAACATCTTGTTTGACTCGATCGAATTTTCATTAGTGTCAAACTGATGTTGTTTCTTGAGTTCTTTTCTTGTCAAATATATGACCCTGCACACTAAGAATAAATCGCAGAATTGGGTTGTTTAGTGAATAAAATATTGCTATTTTCTATAGCCTAATCGAAAGAGCTCATTTTGCTGAGCATAACGTGATTTTATTGGATTCCAATACCTTTGTTTTGATGGTTAAATTAACAAAACAATTTTAATTTTCGTGGATAGAATGACAGTTCAATCGATAAAGTGACAGTTCGACCCGAACAAAAAAAATTCCCCATACAAACTTTAAATGCATTTTAAAAATAGTTTCCGGACTCCAAAAATTATGAAATTTTGGATTTCGAATAATTTTTGGGCGAAGAATCCGATTATGAAATAATCCGGATACCCCTAAAGAACCCAATTCTGTGAAATTTCACCGAAATCTCAACAGCAGCATTTTCGGTAAACTGTTTGGTGAATTTTTGGTTCACCGAAAATACTGTAAGTATAAAAATGCTCATCTGTCAAATTCACCGAACATGATTTGTTTTACAGATTTTCTGTGGATTCGCTGTTTATTTTTGTAGGTTTCACAGAGCTTTCGGTGATTTTTCTACAAATTTTCGGTGATTTTTCTGAAGAATTATTAGCGATTTGCGGTATATTTTACTGTTTTCTCAAATCTAAATCAGAATCAAATTAGTTTTCTATTCATTTTTTTTTTTGAAATTGTACTATTATTTTTATTTTCAAACGCTAAACAGTGCGAGGGCATAATAGGCAAATGAACGGAACGAAAGGGACTGCTTTTTCATGATCGATCATGGGATGTTGCAACGCAACGCGATAACGTGTCCGGGCTCTTCCAGAAGAATTAGTGGGTGATTGACTACAAATAATAAATATTATTGATGTGCAACTAGTACTTACGTAAAATACTAACTAACCTATCGTTGTGTTGTTGGAAATCGTTCAATTTTCCAATTTTTCACTTTGGTTTACCGATGACTTTGCTACTCTCTCACGCGAAAACAATAAAACCTATTAAATTTTGACGATCTGCGATTGGCAATGCTGGTGGCTGCTGGTTTTTCAGAAATTCGGTAAAAATCGCAGCGTGCGGTGAAAATACTTATGTTCACCGAACCGTAATGTAGACATTTCACCGAATTTTGTAATTTGTTTGCTTTTACCGAATTTTCAGTAAAGTTGTGACAGTTGGATTGGGAAACTTTCTATTTCACAGAAAGACCTGGTAAATCATTTTTCACAGCTTTGGTTCGGTGAGCTTTTTCACCGAATTTTGCGGTTTATTCTTAGTGTGTGTGTACTACTGTCCTAAGGTTAACAGACCAGAAAGAAAAGCTAATGATTTGATGAAGGGGAAGTTTGTCAATGTATACTTGTTTTGTTTCACACCAGACAAGATTTCACAATTGTGTCACAAAACTATCCCAACATTATCTAGAAAAAAAAACTGTGCTATTGCGTCAACAGCTTATTCGCCACAGCTTCCAGCAGAAAGAATGTTCTTTAAAACGCTACAAAGCGCTGCAACAGTATTGTCGTCGCGGTTGAAACCTGAAGTTTCCCCACACCCGACAATAGAATTTTCTCAAAATCCATACGTGAAATCTAACGTCGGACGTAGTGCACTGGACAGCGGACCTGGCCCTCTATCTAGCGCACTGTGCCCGCGTGTCAAAAATTCCGATTTTCAACTGCACGAACAATACCAAAACGTACTCTATGAAAGCAGCTGTTTTGTTGATGAGGATTATTCTTCGATTGGCACATAATCCGGGAACTTTTCCAGTTTTGAATTAGAGTGCAATAAAAGAACCCAAAAAAATTAGAAAAAGATAACTGTGAAGTATTTGATTTCCAGCTATATTCCAGCTAACAGTTTGTATTGATAATAATGTTTACATCCGACAAACCATGTTGATATCCCAGCATTTTTTTTATTACACCTTCCAGCTGTAATGATATCGCATTATGGTAGTTGTGAGGTATATATTTGGCTGCACGAAACTGTGGTTATGAGATTAATCACAGCAGGCGATCTAGTGCGTTTATCTGTGCTATGAACTGTCAACCTAACAACGTTGGCAACAGTGAGTGTGTAGCAACCACCACTGCCCATGACAGTCAACTGCATTCACCCTCGTCACTTGCGAACCGATGTCAGCCTGCACGGAAAAACGAAAGTACCCAAAAGTGAGTTCATTCCACCCAACTTCGAGGTTGCGTGCGGGAAGCCAATTTTGAGTTGCTGGAGTCGATGTTTAGGTAGGTAGTTTGCATTTAGGCGTATACGGCCAAAGTACCTAAAGTCAAGGTTCTTTTAACTCAACCGTCAGTTAAAATTACTCAACTTTCGGTACTGTGCCACTTACTCAATTTTGGCTTCCCGCATCGAACTCTCAAAGTTGGATTGTTTTGCTATTCACTCTCTGACAACAATTAAGAGAGCGAATGAAACAGGATGCAAAAAAGAACTCAAAAGTGAGTTAAAAAATACTCAAATTTGGGTTCTCTTGTTTTTCAGTGTGGGTAAGTTGTGTGTGCTGCATGTGTCGGGTGATTCCTTCCCGGATAAATCCCAAACTCCACAGTAGTAGCTTCAAAGCATTTCTGGTTTGGGAAGAATTTGGCAGATTATAACTATATCATATAGTTATATAGTCTATATGATAACAAGAACTGTTCTGTTGCATTTTTTTTTTAAATATGACACCGCTCAAGGGAGTGGCGAAAGTACAACCGAGCGTTACGGTCCATACCAAAATTTTAGGACTTTCATACAAAAAAAAAGCGTAACGGAAAAGGAGGGGGTGTTAAAACATGACGGTTTTAGCATTAAGCTCTAAATGAATGCTATAAGTTTTGTCTCATGGATTTTGGCTCGAGTGGTCAATATTACAAAAATGTTCAAACTATTTCGCATCAATACAAAAAACCCAACAAATTTTGAAATTATTTTGTTACAAAAAATGTAGCAAATACTACAATAAATGTGTTACGAAATTTTGTTATAGGCAATTATTTTAATATGCATAATGTAACAAATGCAGCTATATATCTGTTTGAATAAATAATACTAGTTTTGATATAGTTTTGTTTTTAAAATAATAACAAATTTTGTAAACACATACGAATCCTTACATCTAAATTATATTAGGGGTACTACTAAACAGATTAAATTGCTGCGTAAGCCATGATTTTCTGCTTAATTGAAATGTTTCATAATTTTGCGAATAAAATAATAGGGGGATTCACTTAAAAGCGTAAACTGATTAAACTGATTAAACGTTGCGATCACCAAGGCAATCTTTGATTATTTCGTTCGCAAAATCATGAAACATTTCAAATAAGCAGAAAATCATGGCTTACGCAGCAATTTAATCTGTTTAGTGAGAAGCCCTAATCAAAGATTGCCTTGGTGATCGCGACGTTTAATCAGTTTAATCAGCTTACGCTGTTAAGTGAATCCCCCTATTAAATTATGTTATTTCTAACAACGGTTGCAATAATTTTGTTATAATCTTGTTAGGAGCTTCTGGTCGGGCTAGCATAATTAGCACGTAAATCTAGCATCAGTAAGACGAATTATAAAATTGAGTGGATGATTGTGTATATTCATAAATGTGAAAATGATTTGGGGGTGTATGAATGAGCTTGTGTGTAAGAATAAGTGTGAATGTGGTAGTATAATAAGTGTTTTTGTCTAAGGCGCTTGGTCTGGTCTCTAGAATAGTAACTTAAAATCAACCACAATAAGGTTGAGGCGAGAATTTTTAACCTGTGATTGAACTCAACAACTAAAATGATGGCCTTTACATGTAGTTTATTCTGTCGCACCATGAACAATCTCGACATACTAAATGCCCGCATTCTGATCAATAAGAAACCTGATCATCAGCGTTACCAGATCTACGGAATTTTCCGTAGATCTACGGAATTGCGCTTATTTCACGGAACTACGGATCCGTAGAATAAATCTTCAGAAAACCCGGTTTTTATGCGGAAACCTACGGAAAGCTATGGGAAATCTACGGATTTTCAACCTGAATCTACGGAATAAAAATTCTGAAATTCTCCCCCCCCCTCCCGCTCATCAATTTTCATCTACGGAAACACTTGTGGAAAAATCTGACAACACTGCTGATCATTCGTTGTCGAGCTATCGCGCGAGACAGTCGTTAGTTCCGTGCGTCCGGGCTTTTTCTCGTTTTTCCATTAATTTCAGTGGTTTTTTCAAGTTGAATGTCTATTCCACAAGTACAGTGATTATCCCGAGCTACGCTTGGAAGATTGATTAATTTGGCAATATCATCGTTCATCGCAAAGCGCAATTTCCGTGCGTACGTAAATCCGTTCACGTGTTCCGGCATTTTTCGTCGCCATTCGGGCTGCGCCAAACGCGCACGCTTGGATCGTGCTGGTGAGTGTCCGGCCAACGTGTGTGTAAGCAGTCTTCGACCAACACCAACCCAGCAGTGCGAGCAGAGAGAGAGAGAGCAGATCATCGGTCGTTACCACCACCACCGCAGTGCGGGCCGGCCGTCGTCGCTGGTCGTCGGTGGTAAAGACACTGTATGCTAAAGACACGAAATCTGATGATTGTTGCTATTGATGATGATTGTCGCGTCATGACGATGATGCTGTCGAGCAATGCTTTTAAAGCGCGTTTGACAGGTCTCCTGCTCGATTGGAATGACATTGACAGCAAATTTGGAATTCCAATTGGAACATTTCGTGTCTTTGCATTTAGTGTCTTTAGTCGGTGGCATCTTTTCTCCCCGCACGGGTGCGCCCAGCGTCGACCGTCAAGCCGTCGGCGCTACCGAAGCGCAACAAAGATAAGTACACTTCTCTCTCTCTTCTTGGCGTAACGTCCTCATTGGGACAAAGCCTGCTTCTCAGTTTAGTGTTCTGTGAGCACTTCCACAGTTATTAACTGAGAGCTTCCTCTGCCAATGACCATTTTGCATGCGTATATCGTGTGGCAGGCACGAAGATACTCTATGCCCAAGAAAGTCAAGGAAATTTCCTTTACGAAAAGATCCTGGACCGACCGGGAATCGAACCCGTCACCCTCAGCATGGTCATGCTGAATACCCGTGCGTTTACCACCTCGGCTATATGGGCCCTTGAGTTAAGTACACCGTCCCCCTCGTTGTTTCCCTCCACTTGACCATCTCGTTTTATTAGTTTTTATCCAGTATATTAGTAGTTTTTTTTTTCCCTTTCCTATTTGTGTTGATATTTTGTGTTTGTGTTCGATTCAATTTTGATCGTCGTGATCGTTGTTATTTTTGAGCGTGTGCCCGTGGCGGTGGTTAACTGCCGCAATGGGTGATGATGAGGATGGCGGGGGTACGTCATATACCATCAATGAAGCCTTGTTGTTGGCGTCGGGTGCACCGTCCCAACAAATTGTTAACAATGTGAACCCCTTTGGCACCCCTCAATCTGGAGTGTCTGCAATGGACGCCAATAATACACCTCAAAAGATGCCTCAAGGCCTACCCTCCCGGCTTTAGCGGCCCATATGTTGTTTTCTTCCGACCAAAAGGCAAACGTTTGAACATCGTTCATATCAGCGGTATTCTTCCGTTGTCTCCATTGACATGGTCGGTACAGCTAAGCTTCGGGTGACAGTAGGCGACCGAAAACAGGCTGATGAGATTGTGGCCTGCGAGTTGTTTACGCTTGAGTACTATGTGTACCTTCCGAGCGCGTCGATTGAGATTTCGGGGAAGGTCGCCGAAGGATCTTTGACCTGCGAAACGATCATGCAAGGCTGTGGTCGTTTCCATAACCCTTCTCTACCTCCTGTCCACATACTGGATTGCCGGCAACTGCATTCGGTCTCCAAGGAGGGCGAGAAGAAGATTTACACACCATCTTTTGTGTGATCTTCAACGGATCAACATTACCAGATCTGCTGGTGATTGGCAAACTTCGGCTACCTATGAGGCTGTATGTACCGAAGGTTATGAACTGCACCAATTGCAAGCAGCTGGGTCACATTGCCCAATACTGCTGCAACAAACCTCGCTGTGCAACATGCGACGAGAGACATGTGGACGGTGCGTGTAAAACGCCGCCCAAGTGTGTTTATTGTGGTAGCGACCGTCCACATGATCTGATTGCTTGCTCAAGGTACATACAGCAGAAAAAAACATCAAAAACGGTCGTTGCAGCAGCGATCACGGCGAAGCTACGCCGAAATGCTGAAAAAAGCTGCCCCGACCGTTGAATCCCGTAACATCTACTAGTCTTTATCTCTAGATGATCAGGGCTCTGACTCTAAGGTCGGGGACGGGGTTCCCTTTGTTTTCAAGGGTGAAACAAGGAAACGGATGAGGCTCCAGAGACCCACCAAAAAACCTCGGAATCTGCCTAGCAGTGACCCCCAATCCGCCGTGACAAATTCTAGGAGTGTTAAGAAAGGCGCCAAACGTTCACCTCCTGGATTCAAAATCCAAGATGAACGCGACTTTCCTTCGCTCCCGGGAACATCAAAAATCCCAGATGTCCCAATTTGTTCAACTTCTCAGCCAGAGGGACAGCATTCGGAGAACCAAAAACAACCCCTTTGTGCTCTGATGTTTACGCTTTCTGGCATCGTAGACATCATCATAAACTTCTTTAATGCTTCCGACTCAGTGAAGAGCATTGTCAAAGCACTTCTTCCTTGTGTGTCCCCTCTTTTGAAGCAGTTGGCTTCTAAAATGCCCCTCCTTGCGACAATCGTATCTTTCGATGGCGAATTTAACCACCGAGGTCGAAGATATGATTTCTATGCTACACTGGAACTGGCGTAGTATCGTACCAAAATTAGACGCTTTCAAATGTTTAATTAACAATTTACAATGCGATGTTTTTGCGCTATCCGAAACATGGCTGACACCCGATGTAACCTCCGATTTCAACATTATCCGTCTTGATCGGGCCGACTCGTACGGAGGGGTCTTTTAGGGATCAAAAAGCAGCACTCATTTTACAGAGTCGATTTTCATCCGATGACGGGCATCGAAGCCGTCGCATGTGAGGTGACTATCCGAGGTAAAACCCTCAGTGTTGCCTCCATATATCTTCCACCGAGAACTGCGATATCTCGCAGGGATCTCCCCCACATCTGCTCGGTTATGCCTGAGCCACGGCTGCTCATGGGAGATTTCAACTCCCATGGTACAGGTTGGGGGGAACTGTACGATGACAGCCGTTCAACTTTGATATATGACCTCTGCGACGACTTCAACATGAAAATTTTGAACACCGGAGAAGTTGCGCGAGTGGCGCCTCCAGCTAAAGATGGCAGTTCTAGAGACAACCGATTAGACCTCTCAATCTGTTCGAGCTCACTATCGCTGGAGTGCTCATGGACGGTTATCCAGGATCCCCATGGTAGTGATCACCTTCCGATCCTTGCTTCTATTCCCAATGGCCCACAGCAGCCTCCATCTATTGACATCACCTATGACCTCACGAAACACATTGACTGGGAGAAGTACGTGGAAGCAATTATCGATGGTGAGCAATCGGTAGAAGTCCTTCCACCGCGGGAAGAGTATCAGTTTCTCTCAGAACTGATCATCAGTAGCGCGCTTCAGGCACAACGTCGGCCAGTGCCAGGTCCTTCGGTTGGCAGGAAACCCCCCAATCCGTGGTGGGATAGCGAGTGTACAGAAATCTATCGCGAGAAATCCGCTGCGTTCAAAGTGTTTCGGAAACGCGGTTTAGTCGAAAACTTAAAGCGGTACACTTCCCTTGGAAGCAAGTTTAAGAACTTGGTCAAGGCAAAGAAAAGCGGTTATTGGCATCGGTTCATCGAGGGTTTGTCGCGCGAGCCTTCGATGAGAACTCTTTGGAACGTCGGGAGAAGAATGCGTAACGCGTCGTCGGTTAACGAGGATCGAGAAAGCTCTCCTCGCAGGATTCTCAAGTTCGCAAAAAAAAGTTTGCCCAAATTCCGTACCCGTGGAGCGAATAATTCGTGACGTTTCCGAGGATAGAGACGATATGGATAGACCGTTTTCGATGATTGAATTCTCACTTCTTTCATGTAACAATTCCGCTCCAGGAATGGATCGAATTAAGTTCAACTTGCTTAAAAACCTCCCCGACGTGGCTAAGAGGCGCTAGTTGAACATGTTCAATCAGTTCAGTTGGATAACAACATCATTCCGGATGGTTGGAGGCAAGTGAGAGTGATAGCTATTCAAAAACCCGGTAAACCCGCATCGGATCATAATTCGTACCGTCCAATCGCGATGTTGTCTTGTCTACGGAAGTTGTTGGAGAAGATGATTCTCTTTCGACCGGACAAATGGGTTGAATCGAATGGCATGTTGTCAGATACACAATTTGGTTTTCGCAGAGGCAAAGGGACGAACGTCTGTCTTGCGATGCTTTCTTCAGAAATTCAACTTGCCTTTGCGCAAAAGCAGCAAATGGGCTCAGTGTTTTTGGATATCAAGGGGGCTTTTGATTCAGTTTGTGTCGATGTTCTTTCCGACAAACTGCACGAAAGCGGCCTTTCACCAATTATGAACAACTTTTTGTACAATTTGCTGTATGAGAAGCAGATGAGCTTTGCTCATGGCGACTTGACAGTTTCACGAATTAGCTACATGGGTCTACCCCAGGGTTCATGTTTAAGCCCCTTTCTTTACAATTTTTATGTCAGAGGCATTGATGATTGTCTCATGGAAAATTGCACATTAACCCTCTATACCCAAATTTTTGAATTTGATCTAAATATCATTTTTAAGATGATTCTTTTTAATTCTCGATTTTGTGGATTTCAGTTTTTGATTTTTCTAATTTTTATTTTTGAACATCCCCACACTTATATTTTCCCTGGAAGCCAATTTGGGGAACGGATTTTTTGAGATGAAAACATTTTGAGAATTTATGATTATTGTTCAAATATTATTATTTTAATTTTTTTTCACAGAAAATTTTATTTTCCGTGTAATTTTAAGGAAAATAATTTTAGAGTGTATTCGATTCCCTTAAGCTATTAAACAAGAGAGCGATTCCAAGCAACAGCATCAAAATTTAGGACTTTTTTTAATTCATGATTTTCTATTGAGCTGAAACTTTGCACAGTTTTTCAGTTCCATCTAAATCACCATTTTTCGATATCATATCTTCATGTTGAGTCACGACTAACTTTTCAAAAGGGTGTATATGAAAATGGTTGAAAAATATTCAAAAAGCTGCACAGCAAAAACGGTTCGTTCGATTGTTATGATTTTTTCAGCAAAGTTAGATAACTAAATGGTAATTACTAAAAAAATATACACTGTAAAAAAAATATTTTTTTGCATTAAAAAATATAATTTTTGTCACAAAAACTTAAATATCTCAAAACCCTATCTTTTTACCAACGTCATTTTTTTAGGGAAAATGGTCCGTTATATTAGCTATCTACCATAAAAATTTGGTGATGGTAAACTAATAAACAAAAAAGTTATGACATTTCAAACATTTCACAATTTTTTACATTTAGTAGAAAAATTTTTTTTTACCGTGTAAATTATTTCGAGAATCACAGTTTGGTGCTGTTTTTTTTGTTAAGGGTCTTGCGGGAGTTAAACAAGTTGTTTTTACGATATTCAATATTTGTGTATTCATTTGTATTATGTATATTATATGTATAAATATTATATGTATTTATATTATATGTAAATACATGTAATATATATACATATAATATATATACATATAATATTTATACATATAAATGAATTCTCAAATTACACAACAATAATCATAGATTTGACACAATAGGGGTAAGAGAGGGCTAAGAGTTTTGGGTTTGGATTTTATTATGGGTTATGAGATCATGAAAACAGTTTTACTTATTTTTTATTTGATTTTATTTATTTTTTTACAATATCGAACACTTTGGCATTATTGTCAGAACAGTTTGAGTATAGTTTTGCTTTAATTTTATTTTCTGACAATGGAATGAAACAATGGAATTTTTGGGTTCCTTGGATCGTTTTCGCGTTATTATATTGCTCGCTGAGCTCTGAAGCCTTTATTTCGTACTCTTCCGTAGTAGTAAAATAAAATGATAATTTGGTTAAATCTTCTTCTTTTCTACGATTCGCCCATTCAAAAAGTTCTTTCGCAGTTTTAATTGGATGCTCACGTTCTTTGGCTAAACTTGCTCTTGTGGCCATGCGCTTTATTGTTCCTCCAATAGCATCACAAGGACCTTTGCCATGTGACGTAGCAAAAAAATGCCATTCTGCATCAATTCCGTACATTGATTTAAATTGACATAGGCTCGAAAAATTCTTACGGTTTTTGTACTGCGACGCTGCTCCATCAGACATAAAATATATCTTTTTGACTTCTTTATGTTTATCAACGCGTAAAAAGTTAATCATTTTGGCAATGAACAAGTTTACGGATATTGAATCGTGCCTTAAATCTTCGGAAATTACAATGAAACTAAAGTATTCAATTTGCGAACTTCCATTAAAGTAAATAACGAATGGATGAATTGTAGCTTGTTGCACGTTCCAGTGATGGGACTGAACTTCATCTTGCAATACAAAACTGTAATTTTCAGAAAAATCACAAATGACTAAAAATTCACCATTTTGTAACGTATTTTTCGTATTTTTTAAAAAGCTGGATTGCTCTGTTTTAATGAAATCGTGAGGGATTAAACTTTCTAATTTCAAGCAAAAATATGACACAAACTCATCTACAGGTTTTACAATTGTTTCTAGGTCACACCTATCCGTGGTTACCCATTGCTCAAATGATAACTGATCAATATATTTTTCTTCAAACTCACCGAATAAAGTATTTTCCAATAATGAAGAATCTGGACAATCCGAACAAGATCGTAGATAGCAATTTGATGTTGTATTTTCACACAAAAGACTACCAGTTAACATTTTAATGTCCTTTGTTAAATTTATTCTTTTCAAACTATGTAAAATAAGGTTAATATTCTCATGGGTTGTGCACACACAAACATTATGTGTTCCATTGGAAAGAAGCTTGCATTGCCTTGGCCGAAGGCTTGCAAATGAGGAAAAACCTACTTTAATATTATTGTGAATTTCCTTGAAGCGTGTGTAAGCTTCTTTCAATGTCGTCATCATTAATCGTTTTTGGATTGCTTGACGCTTTCCATCTTGTTATACTGATACATAATCTTTCTGGCCAGGCATAGCTCGACTTACTTCATCATCTTCAAAATATTGAACTACTATTTCTTTTGCCTCGTCTGTTAACGCATTACTAGACCTAGTATTTTTGGTTGAAAGACAGTTATTCTTAAATAGTTTTGCCTCTTTTACTGTATATCTATTGGTTTCGAACTCATCAATGGCATCTTGAATAGACCACGAACTTGGCAGCATCGACAAAATCAATAATTTTTCTTTCCTTGTTGTGGTTGGATTCGAGAACCTTTCCTTCATATTCATAATTACCTCATCGTAGTCTGTATTTTCCACATCCTCAGGTCCTAATTTGAAGAGGTTTCTACGTACAGCTTCGTTTATTTCACGGTATTTTTTCTCTGGATAATAAACGTAGTCCATCTTCGTCCATTTAATCGGAGTCACTTTTATCCCAGCTATGCCCTCGTTAAAGCGTTCGATGTTTACCTTTTGAATACACTCATCTTCCGATTGATTTGTTGAAACAGATGTCGCTGATGGTACGGTGGCAAGGCTCTCTGCACTTGGAACTTCTAGTAATTCCTAAGTTGTTGTCGTTTTCGAACTTCCTGCGCCCTGCTCTTCCGATGATATACAGATTGCTCGTTTGTCAACGTTTAGACGGCAGGACGTGCAAATGCGTAAATTTGTATTCAATGTGGACATTGGAGCATAACCTGTCGCTTTCAGTTTATCTATGGTGCTTTCGGTGAGATTTCGTAACTCTTTTGAGCACTTTTTTTCTGCAAACGGCCTACAACAGTTGAGAAAGCGACTACTCATGTTGTTCGTTAGATTTTAATAAACAAAATCACTTTCAAGTTTTTACTGACTAGTTTGGTGTCGTTTACTTGACTGAAGAAAACTTTTACTTTACAATCCTTAATAACCATAGCGGTAGTAATTTTTTGCTTTTTCGTGAGCATTGTCATGGTACCTATCATGCATTTGTTGTTGTTGAAGTTACTCGCTTCCTCCCGATATTTATGATTCTATTCTCTGATAGGTAAATTTTTGCAGGTAAACTAGACGTCTAGAGCATTGTCGTGGTATGCACCTATTATGTATTTGTTGGTGTTGCAGTTACTCGCTTTCTCTCCATCATAAAATCTATTATCTAAGAGGTAAGTTTTTTGCAGGTAAACTAGACGCATTCGTCTATATAAAACTTTTGTTTTGCAGCTTTTATCTTAAAAATAATATTACTTATGTTTCTTATTATCAACAGGTTTTAACCCTATTAACAGAATTTTTCGCCAGTCACGTACAATAAAAATAATGACACTATCAATACTTTTGATCACTACACTGGATCGCGTCTAAGTTTCTAATAGATGCTATAATAGTTATGAATAATTAAATAAAAATATCATGAAAATAACTTGTTTAATTCATGCGGTAGCCTTAACAATAAAATCAGCATTATAATGCGATTCTCTGAATAATGTACACGGTAAAAAAAACATATTTTTTTTACTAAATGTAAAAATTGTGAAATGTTTGAAATATCATAACTTTTTTGTTTATTAGTTTACCATCACCAAATTTTTATGGTAGATAGCTAATATAATGGACCGTTTTCCCTGAAAAAATCACGTTGGTAAAAAGATAGGGTTTTGAGATATTTGAGTTTGTGTGACAAAAATGATATTTTTTTAATGCAAAAAAAAAATTTTTTTACAGTGTATATTTTCTTAGCAATCCCCATTAAGTTATCTAACTTTGCTGAAAAAATCATAACAATCGAACGAACCGTTTTTGCTGTGCAGCTTTTTGAATATTTTTCAACCATTTTCACATACACCCTTTTGAAAAGTTAGACGTGACTCTATATGAAGATTTGATATCGAAAAATGACGTTTTAGATGAAATTGAAAAACTGTGCAAAGTTTCAGATATTTTTGAAATGGTCGCTCAGGATCGACTTGCGTGCCTCCGTGGAATCCCTCAAGAATAGAATGATTTGGGGAAAATTTTAAATATGTTAATTGTAGCGATTCAATACAAAATAAACAATAACTTCTAAACAGTGACTAAAACATCAATTTTTTAATGATTTTAAAAAAAATGTAAATATGCTTTAAAATACACCAAAACCCATTTTGAGGTATACAGAACAGTCCAAAATATCAGCCAAAAATATAAAAAAAATGATTTTCCACGAAACAAAAATTACAAAAATGCTCAAACTATACCCCGTCTAAAGGCGGAATTGGGCATTAGAGGGTTAAGACAACTTGCGGATGACTGTGTTGTTTCTGTGACGGGATCAATAGCAGTCGATCTGCAAGGACCACTACAGGATACTTTGGACAATTTGTCTACTTGGGCTCTGAAGCTGGGTATCGAATTCTCCCCGGAGAAAACTGAGATGGCTGTCTTTTCTAAAAAACGCAATCCGGCTAAGTTTCCGCTCGTTCTAATGGGTAAGACAATCACGCATAGCATGTCTTCACAATACTACGGCATCTGGTTCGACTCCCAATGCACCTGGGGGAAGCACATTGTGTATCTGATACATAAATGCCAAAAACGAATCAACTTTATGCGAACTATTACCGGAACATGGTGGGGCGCACACCCGGAAGATCTGATCAGGCTGTACCAAACCACCATTCTATCGATTTTAGAATACGGTAGCTTCTGTTTTCAATCCGCGGCGAAAACACACTTGTTGAAGCTTCAACGGGTTCAGTACCGTTGCCTTCGGATCGCGTTAGGTTTCATGAACTCAACTCACACTATGAGTTTAGAGGTACCGTAAACCGAGGTCAAATTGATCAGCGGGGTGAAATTGATCACTCGGGTACTACATTGTAATTCCATACTAAGAACTCTTAAGCATCGTAATGATCTTAAACTTTTTACGTCATCTGATTCGTAGATGTCTAGAGATGAGTGTAGACTTTAATTTTTAGAAAAAAGTTAGTTTTGCCTTATTTTTTCAAGGAATTTGCAATGTATTTCTCATTTAGCTGGGATTGGGATGTTATGCAGCTAATCAGAACATGAAATTGTTATTAAAAGTTCATTTTATGAATAAATAGTCATTTATTGTAATAGAAATCACTTATTTCAAATGAAATTGCCTACCTTTAGGTGTTTAAGGGGAAATTTCGAAATTTAATTTTGCATTTAAAGTATTAAATTCACTAGTTGTAAGATTTTAGACGCGTTATTCGGTTTTAGAAGAGCAAAATTAAGCGGTGAAGTAAATTTTCCTTTCCAACCGATGTTTAATTGCATACTGATCAATTTCGCCCCTCTCTCTCGTTTGTCGGGTGAAGAGCACTGCGTCCAGATTTTAGAGCTATTGTGATATACCCTTTTGCTGTGAGGTACGCAAGTTATCTCAGTAACATATTTGTCACTGAGATTCCTTGGTATCGACTGAACTCAAGACCATATATTATTGATGAATAGAGATCCTGAGTTACAGTATGTGACTCCCCCATTCTGGCGAGACTAGCTTTATGAAGCCAACCACGTCCTTGGGAGATAAGATCCATATGTCAGCAGGCCCTAAAAAGGGCTTGCTGAGAACTTTAAACCTACGTTGAGTGAGTGCACTGCAATAGCAGAGGATGTGTTCTGATGTTTCCCTCTCCTCGTCACAGAAGCGGCAATTTGAGGTTTGGATTGCTCCGATCTTTTGTTGATGGTATCTGCAGGGGCAGTGCCCAGTTACTAGACCAGTGTAGATGTTGAGATCCCTTTCGTTGAGACCTAATAGTTGTTGGGTTTTGTTGGGGTTTATCGTTACGAGCCTTTTGGATTGGCTCGTATGGGGAAGTGCATTCCAGTTTGATGTGATTTGACTGACCACATATTTGTTCAGTTCCATTTTTACAGAGCAGTCTGAGATCCCGCAGATGGGCTCAGGGCCAATGAACCTTTCATTAATTCCATTTCTGGCTAGCTCATCAGCAATCTCGTTTCCCTCTAGACCCGTATGTCCTGGGATCCAATATAGGTAGACTCGATTGCGTATGGATAAGTTTTTCAAAGCCAGAATGCATTCCCACACTAGCTTTGAGTTACAAGTGTAGTTATTAAGCGACTTAAGTGCCGCTTGGCTGTCAGAGAAAATACATATTTTTGCAAACCTATACTTTCTCCTCAGGCATAATAACACGCATTCTAATATTGCATATATTTCCGCCTGAAATACTGTGGGCCACTGTCCTAAGTGGACAGAGATTTTTGTTCTAGGGCCATAGATTCCGGAGCCTGTCAGATTATTCATTTTCGAACCATCTGTGAAGAAATTTATAGAGCCTGTTGGAACGCTGGGTCCACCTCCTTCCCACTCCTGGCGGGAAGAAATGAATACATCGTAAGGTAAGTCATAATTGACTACCGTTTCCATCCAGTCACTACAAATTCCTATTGCTATTGGCAAATTCATTTAATATGCTGAGGTGACCCGTAAGCAGGCCCGGATTTAAGGGGGGGCAATGGGGGCAAGTGCCCCGGGCCCTCCCGATTAGAGGGGCCCCCCAAAAATCCTGAAGCACAATATATTTCTTCAACAAAACCATATAAAATGTACTTTAACAGACGATTATATTTTATATATATATATATATTCTAGAGTATACATACATGTATAATTGAGTTCTTTAAGGGTATCCAGATTATTTCATAATCTGAATTTTCCCTTCAAGTTTTATATTTTTTTGATAATTTACCATCAAAGTCCTAAATATCAAATTGTTGATGTAAAAACATTTTGCTCTCTCGATTAAGCTTAAAAACCTTAAAAACTATATTTTAATTGCTAAACAATCTAACCGCAGAATTTAAGTATATTTCCCAGTGTTGCTGTGACTGGGCACACTGGTACGTGAGTTTGTCATCCACTCTCTCAGACGAACGTCCGATGTAAAAAGAAGAAAAAACGCAGGAAAATCAAAAGTGACAGCTATTAATAACTTCGATCGATTAGAACTGGAAGAAATATTGTTCGTTTAATAATTTAGTTATTTTGAAGTAAGTAAATTTGTAGCAGAACAAGGTAAGGGTTGACTCGCGAGAATACGACGATGTTCTGTTAATTCCTTTTATTGCCCAAATTAGATTGAGTCCTGCGAGGCTCCGAGAAAACAACAACGTTGCGTTCGGATTTGTATCAAATACTGAAATGTACATAAATTATAACTAAAAGCAACAAATTATACTAATCTCAATAAATTTTCTAGTTTTGAAGCTGCTCAAATGCAACTACAAAACGGTGTTTTTATCGGGATCCGCAACACCCAGCATTACTGTTTTGAGGGATCGGTTTTAATGCTTGGTTGCAGCAAATTCATATCTAGAGAGGCATTACCGTATTCAATAACCAGGTAAAACTGTAATTTTGGTATACGCGAGTTTTTAAAAAATCTCCTAGAAGTTTATGATGAATTTAGTAGAAAACTTTTTTAGAACTTTAAGTTGCAACAAAAAGCGTCTCTAACAAACTGCTTAATATACATCTGCATTAGTTTGTTGAGGACAGATGTTATCATGGGAGAGGGAAGGTAATGAACCTAGTTTTCAAAAACATCACGTGAACATTTGTTCACTCGAAGAATATTGCAATCTGAACTGAACGCTTAGTTTAAAAATTTTCTTAAATCTTGTAAATTCGGATGAAAATTTAAAATATACAGTTGATTATGAAAGTTTAAAATAAGATAGTTTACGCTGTAAACCTAAATGCGGTACTTGAAATTTTAGCATAAATATTAAAATAAATGTTCGTAACGTTTTTTTTTTCGATTATTTGAATAATCTGCCAAAATTTTAGAGATAAGGTTTGGAAAAGGTATATTTTTTAAATGTATCCTTTGAATGAACAAAACAGTTGTGTGACATATTTTTTCCTAAACCGTAAGAAAAACAAAAAAAAATAATAATGATACACAACATTGAAAAGAAATCGATGTATGTTTAATATATTTAAATTCTTGTTTTTGGGGGCCCATATTATAGGGTTTGCCCCGGGCCCCCCGAAGCCAAAATCCGGCACTGCCCGTAAGGTCTCCCGACAGCAGTGTTTTTGTTCTCTTTAACCTTAGAGTACTTTTTTCCGCTTCCAGCTTTATGAATTGATCTATCCGGGGCAGGTGAAGCATTGCGTCTAGGGCCAAAGTGGGTGTACTACGAACTGCACCAGTGATCGCTATGCAAGCGGTGCGTTGGATTTTGTTGAGCTTCGCCCTTGCAGCAGCCTCATTAGTTTTAGGCCACCAGACAAGGGAAGCGTAAGTAGGCGCGCTCGCTTTGCTAGATTTTTGCGATTTTCTTTCCCCTTCTCACTGCGGGGCTCCGACGACGGGACGCCAAGCAGTCAGTAGTGTGCGGTAGTTCGGTAGCAGCAAAGTTTCGCGCGCTCGCTTTGCTAGATTTTTGCGATTTTTTTTCCTCTTCCCTCTGCGGGGCTCCGACGACGGGATGCCAAGCAGTCAGTAGTGTGCGGTAGTTCGGCAGCAGCAAAGTTTGGCGCGCTCGCTTTGCTAGATTTTTGCGATTTTCTTTCCCCTTCTCACTGCGGGGCTCCGACGACGGGATGCCAAGCAGTCAGTAGTGTGCGGTAGTTCGGCAGCAGCAAAGTTTCGCGCGCTCGCTTTGCTAGATTTTTGTGATTTTCTTTCCCCTTCTCACTGCGGGGCTCCGACGACGGGATGCCAAGCAGTCAGTAGTGTGCGATAGTTCGGCAGCAGCAAAGTTTCGCGCGCTCGCTTTGCTAGATTTTTGCGAGAGTGAGTTTTTGGAGGCAAAGTGTACAGGCCGCGTTTTCATTCGGTCGTCGTCGTCGTCTATTTCACTGCTCATCTTCGTACGGGGCGATTTATGATACGATAAATGCAACAAACAACATTTTTTGCGATTTTAGTCAACAGACATTGAAATGTTCGTCACGTCAAGTGTCGGCCCAAGTTCCAAAGCCACGTTGATTCAAATCACTTTATTTTCTCTTTCGTTAATTTTCGCACTTCGAAAACTATCTGAATGGTTCGTCATCTTCGATGTCGGCATGTGTTTTGTTTTAGTCCAAATGAAAATAAGTGGTTTGATATTAATAGGGTTGCATGAATCACTCCACTTACCAAAGTGAACTCATATCATGCGCCCTTTCCCCTCCCCACTAACAAAAAGTCCTTCCCATGACAGACGTGGAGACGCAGAGGTGATCTCGGTCTTTAGTAAGCAACGCACGTCATAATAACATTCCTTTCCCTCCTCGATGACCGTAAGGACGTGGCCGGCGCCGTTATTGATCTAATAAAGTTTGGAATTCTCGAAGATGCACATTGAGGACGGTAAGCTACTCCCAAGCTCCGTCTGTTGGTTCCTTGTGCAACTTCGATTGTTCTGGTCAATCACGGAGTAGCAACTACGAATAGTACGGTCATCTATGCTCATGCTCATGCTCACCAGACAAGGGAAGCGTAAGTAGTCCTGGGACGAACAATGGTTTTATATATCCCCATGATCATACTTGGTTTTAGGCCCCATCTTTTACCCAGGGTTTTTGAACAAACCCAAAGTGTATTGAGACCTTTCTGCACAACTGATTGGAGATGAGAGTTCCAATTCAGTTTTGCGTCGAGTATGACACTTAGATATTTTACTTCGCTTGAATAAACTAGTTGTGTATGATACAAGAAAAGGGGTTTCAGTTGGACCTTCCTCCGTTTGGTGAAAGGGATAATGGAAGTTTTTGTAGGATTTATGCCTAGTTGTTCCTTATGATACCAGGAAAAAGTGTGATTTAGGGCAGATTGCATTCTTTCCACGATAACACTTTAGAATTTGCCTCGTACAATAATGACAACGTCATCAGCATATCCAACCACTTCGAAGCCTCTTCTCTCTAAGCTGTCTAGAAGCTCATCCACCACCAGTGACCACAACAAAGGAGAAAGTACTCCGCCTTGCGGACACCCCCTTGTTGCTTTAACAGTAATGTATGAACCGCTAAGCTCAGAGGAGATTTTTCGATTAGCTAGCATAGCATGTACCCAGGTAACAATGCATGGGTCGAATTTTCTCCTCAACATTGCTGACCCTATAGACGAATAAGAAGCGTTATCGAATGCGCCCTCAATATCAAGAAATGCTTGCGAATTGGTTTTTTGACAAAGGCATTGCTTTCATAAATTTGTGATTTATGTACTCGCATAGTACCTTTTCCATAATTTTGAGCATTACAGAGGATAAACTTATCGGCCTGAATGCTTTGGGGTTGGTTTTATCTCTCTTTCCTGCCTTCGGAATGAAGACAGCCCGGATTTGACGCCAATCGTTGGGTATATGCCCCAAAATCAGACTCGCCCTAAAAATCTCAACCAAGGGTGGAACCAGTGTTTTCTCCTCTTTTTGGATCAACGCTGGGAATATTCCATCCATGCCAGGAGACTTAAATGGCTCGAAAGATCTCACAGGCCCTCTCAACCCTGGCCCGAGTGAAAGCTTCCTTTGCAACCTTTATTGCGTCTTTTTTAGATCCTGAAACCCATTATTGGATCTCTTGTGGATCTGAGACAGCAATTCCAGTGTCTTGGTCGCCGATGCTCGACTCAGGGATTGAATCAGGGAAGTGGATCTTTAACAATTCACTCAGTGTATCGCTAGGCTCTACAGTGAGCGAACCATCCGTCTTTCGGAGGCTACCCACACCATTGGAGTGGTCTTTTGAAAGAGTTTTTTGGAGTCTGGCCACTACGGGTGTATTCTCTATGCTTTCACACATTAGAATCCACGATTTCCGTTTGGCTGACCTTATTTCTTTGTTGTAGTTCGTCAGGGCCTTTCTGTACAGGCTCCAATCGCCGGTTCGCTTGGTACGATTGAATTCCCTACGCGCAGTTTTCGTAAGCTTCTCAAGAGTTTTATTCCACCATGGAACGTCTCTGCTCGAACTATTTGATTTAGTTGGACAGCTCTCTTGGTAGGCATTAAGGATTTTGTTTTTAATGGATTTGGACGCATCTTCCAATTGTGTAATGGACTTGATGTGGCTTTCTATGATGTACTCTTCAGATTGTAGGATAGCTGAGTAGGATTCCCAATAAGTTTTCTTAGGATCTTTAAACGTTTTTTCTATCGTTAGACCCCCTTCCCATTCGAAGATGATGTGTTTGTAGTCTGACATTGATATTTCTTCAGAAACATGTCAGTTTTTTATTTTATCAGAGATAGACCGACTACATAGAGTCAAGTCCAAAACTTCCTGACGAATGAGGTTTTCAAACGTGGGCTTGTCACCAACATTACAAATGTCAATGTTCTTGGAAGAGAGAAACTGTAACAGGTACTCACCTCTGGTGTTTATATTTGTACTTTCCCATACGGTGTGATGTGCATTTGCGTAACACCCTATGACGAAGGGGATGTTGTGTCGGTGGCTGTAGGCTACGAGCGCAGCTATTTCTGGAGGAGGGATTTCGTCCACGTCACCTGGGAAGTATGCCGAGACCATCAAGATCTCTCTACTCCCTCTAGCGGAAGGTACCTCAATCCTGACAGCTACGATGTCCTTTTTTATGAATTCTGAAATTGGAAAGTATTAACAGTTGTTATGTAATAAAATAGCCGCTCTAGGAGAAAGCTGGCTGTCATCATATACCAACTTACATGAGTGTTGTGGAATACCTTGTATTCTGGATTTATTGACCCATGGCTCTTGAATGAGGGCCACGGTTAGATTCTCTTTGGTGAACCTCCGACAGAGCACACCCGTGGCGCTCTCAGCATGGTGGAGGTTCACTTGCAGAACTTTAGTCGCCATTTCCGGGGTTCCCGCTTTTTTCCGGACGACGACTATCCGGCTTTGGATGTTGCGGATCATCAGGGTGTCGTTTGGTGTTACAGTTTGGGTTGTTTCTCTTCCCTGTAGCGACCTGGCCCGCCAGTTTCGCCTCTGTGGTCAAACTGTCGCTTTTTGCACTCCCTTTGCCCTGTTTAGATACCTTTGGTTTGGTACCACTAGAGCAGGGAGTCGCATGTAAGCTTCGAGCTTCTCCTTTAGAGGTGGACTGACTAGCCTTTATGGTGCTTTTGGGGTGAGATTTACTAACCTCGCCTGAACCGGAGGCTTCCTCAGATTTCTCTTGGGTCGGCCTTCCAGTTAGCCGAACCTTGCCCGAACAGGAGGCCTCCTCAGATTGCTCTTGGGTCGGCCTTCCAGTCGGATTGGCGATATCGGCAGTCGGTTGATCTGTAATCTTCCTTAGTTGGATTTCACCAAATCGGTAGTTGAGGGTGTATTTGGACTTCTTCAACTTTTCCATCGACGCACCCTCTACTGTGAAGATCCATTTGACATGAATGTCTTTCAGAATGGATCGTTTCACAATACGCCAATTAGTTGTTGTGATGTCATTTTGGCTTTCTATGAGAGCCTTTATTCGGTCGTCATCATAGCTGGAGCTTTGTGGGAAGAATGCTCGGATCATCTCTGGACGTGGAATCGCCACTTCGTCCATTGCCATCAGCTCTGCACCTTCCCAGGGTTTCATGGATGGGGATATTCTCTTTAACCACTCAGCAGTCTCTTGATCCTTACAGATTAGAACCATGTAACCGGACTTGTAGATGAGGTTGTTGAATTTGGGTTTTATTGGCTCGTTTCGTTGTTGAACTACTCTGAGCAGGAGTGCTTCTTGTAGAAGGTCTAGCTGGGCTGTAGTGAGTTGGACGGTGGGAAAGTCTTTGGGTATTATCCCGACCTTCACGCTTTTGGCCATATCACTGTAGCTGATACCAGCTGTTTTCCTCATGGGTGGGTTTTGTTGTCCAGACACGTTTTTCTGAGGCGCGCTGTTTGTGGACTGTTGGGCGCGCTCTCTCGAATCCAGATGGTGCTTCACCCTTTTTTGTTTGGGGTCCTCTGTGGCGGATTTGTCTAGGTCGTTTCTCGAGCGTTTTGAGGAAGTGGGCTCGCTCTCCTTATTCAGGATTATGGACAAGGCCTCATTCCGGTCTTTTCCCTTCTCCCGGAGAGTTCTAAGCTGCTTCCTCTGCAAGCGTGTGAGTGTGGGGAATTTCTTACTCGGAGCCCTCTTGGCTTCCGTAGAACCCTTGTTATCTTCGGATCCTTTGCTACTTGCTAAAGATTCTTGGGGGTTGATGACGATCCGTATATCATCATCTTCGTTATCTTCCATGTTCAGCAGGTTGGAGTCGGTCGATGAGGGGTGTTGTAGATCTGGATCAGCTTTGTCGAAACATGTGCTGCTCCGGGAGGTAGGCGTTGAGGGGTAGGATATTTCCATCTTCTCCTGCGAACTACTGAGTAGCTGGTCTTCGGTAAGTATTCTCCACTTCGCTCTCACACGACTGAGAGAGGCAGTCGTCACCTTGAAGGTTGTTTGTAGAATTTGTACTCTTTTTTGGTCCCACGAGTAGCTAGGGAAATAAATGTCCGCTGCACCAGTGCCCCGCCGTAGTGCAGTAAGGGCTGCTTACTGGGGTGTTCGCCCTGGTGCACCCCAGGCTCCGTTCGCGGTTGAGCATGTTTAGAGCCCCCTCAACCATTCAGCCCTCGACACGGGTCGCATGACACCTTGGCATTGGGGTTTATCCATTTTTTCTTTACACGATGGCCATGAATAACAGCCATCGCAACCTTCCTCCTTTACCAGGGCTTAGGACCTGTAGCTCAAGTTCTCAATAGTTTCACGATCTTTCGGACTTGCAACTACGGAGAACCATCATTGAGTTAAAATTTCGCCCCAAAGTGGCATTTCCAATATTTTGATATTTGAAGTTATTTAATTTAAAGTTTAAATTTGTTGAACAAAATTCTGTCACATGGTTCCATGGAGATCCACTGGGTACTGGTTTTACAGAAATTATTTTGGCAATATTTGAACAGGCACTGATGTTATCCGCAAAAGTTGTTTTAAAGTGATCAATTTGATCCTGGAATACGGTACTCGCTGGTGTACATCCTCTGACAGATCGCTTTGCGGAGTTGTCGTTCCGGTTCCTCATCCGATGCGAGGTTGTGAATCCGTTAGTCATAGAAAACTTCGAAAAGCTGCTCGAACAGAATCCCCAAACTCGTTTTATGAGTGTGTACTATTGGTACATGACGCTGGAGGTAAGCCCATTTCCGGTTAACACCAATCGTGACAACTTCTCAGACTTCGACAGCTCCTCTGTGGATTTTGATCTCTCTATGAAGGATGAGATCACCGGTATACCGGAATCTTTTCGTTCCATAGGTATTCCACAAATTTTTGCAAGTAAGTTCGGGCATGTTAGCGGGGCCAGACAGTTCTTCACAGATGGTTCCAAAACCGATGATTCGACTGAATTCGGTGTCTACAACGAATTTCATAGCGCCACCTTCATGCTTCAAAAGCCATGTTCGGTATACATTGCTGAGCAAGCGGCTATATACTACACCTTATACTTATGACACACATGTGATACAAGAATCATTGTAAATTTGCGCTTGAAATGAGTGCCACACTGATAATTCTCTCCATTCAAGTGAGTCTTGTTAGAATTTTCTTGACAGTGAGCACCGTTGTACGTGTATCACACTCGAATCACATGTCTGTCCGGGGTATTAGAGTACATTCGCACTCTTCCACCTGAGCACTACTTCATTTTTACCGACAGTCTAAGCTCTCTGGAGGCTGTTCGGTCAATGAAACCGATGAAGCACTCAACATACTTCCTGAAAGGAATTCACCAAGTCTTGAGTGCTTTGTCCAAACGCTCATACATCATCACCATGGCTTAGGTCCCTTCACATTGCTCAATTCTGGGCAATGAGAAAGCGGACTCTCTGGCTAAGGTGGGCGCTAGCGAAGGCGATATTTACGAGCGTCAAATCGCCTTCGACGTTTTTTTTTGCATTGGACCGTCAGGAGACCTTGATCAGCTGGCAACACAAATGGAGAGATGGAGAGATGGGTAGATGGTTGCACTCCATCATTCCACAGGTGTCGAAGAAGCCATGGTTCAAAGGGTTGGATTTAGGCCGCGATTTCGTTCGTGTGATGTGTCGGCTGATGTCCAACCACTATTTGTTGAACGCACATACCTTCCGTATTGGGCTCTCAGAAAGCAATCTCTGTGTCTGTGGCGTGGCTTACCAGGATATCGAACATGTCGTGTGGGGATGCAATGAGTATCGTGAGGTCAGATTTGAGCTGCATGAAATTCTCCGGGTCCGAGGAAAACAACAGAAACCCGTTAGAGAAGTGTTGGCAGGACTTGATTTGGAATACATGAACCTGATTTACCAGTTTTTGAAACGTGTTGATTAGGGTGGCCCACACTTATATGAAAAACAAAAATTACGAAAAATGCCAAGTCTTACCTCCCAAATCAGATGTTTTGGACTCCCAGAAGCTACGTTCAAAATTTGAGCAAAATCTATTAAGCTTAAGGGGGCGCTCAAAACGCTTGAAGTTTGTATGGGAAAACTTGTCCAAATGTATGCAGAAATTTTAAGTTTTCGAATTTTGCCGCTAGGTGGCGCTGTAAGCGTTCAATAAACAAACCCTTTGATATTATTGTAGGTGACTATATGCCAAAAAACTTCGTCGAAGACCGCGAAGTGATCCGACGGCTGTGAAAAAAGTTATACCCTAGGCAAAGTGAGGCAAAGTATTGAGATTTCATTATTGATATTATTCCTTTACATGTATTGGAAAAACAACAATAAAGTTTATCCTCACTTTACCTATGGTATAACTTTTTTCACAGACGTTGGATCACTTTTCGGTCTTCGACAAACTTGTTTGGCATATAGTCACCTACAATAATACCGAAGGGTTTATTTATTGAACGCTTACAGCGCCACCTAGCGGTAAAATTCGAAAACTTAAAATTTCTGCATACATTTTGCCAAGTTTTCCCATACAAACTTCAAGCGTTTTGAGCGCCCCCTTAGGCTTAACTGATTTTGCTCAAATTTTGAACGTAGCTTCTGGGAGTCCAAAACAACTGATTTTGGAGGTAAGACTTGGCATTTCTCGAAATTTTTGTTTTTCATATAAGTGTGGGCCACCTTAGTGTTGATGTCATAGTTTGATGTAGTACGTTCCTTGTTTTCGTTGTCCGCCTTTTGGTTTTGTTGTTCACCCCTGTCTGTCGTCACCCCCTTCCGTTTGTCCTCTTCTTGTCGTTTTCTACCGATAAAGTCCTTTCTTTTTGGTTCCGTTACAGATATGGACAATTTGTCCCATCAATGTTTTAGTATAATTTAGTTTTAAACCCATAAATCCCTCCTTCCCAATTTTATTTTATTTTTTTTATTCAATCCTTAACCTCGAAACAGCCGCGAGTACTTCGGCTTCCAAAACTAACATACACTCCCGTTCAAAAGTTTGGGGTCACCCCCTCAAAAACATGTCATTTTTTTAGGCCCATATCTCCGCCAATTTGCGTCCGATTTCAAAACCCTAGGTTTCATTCAAAAGATAATAAGTCAAAGAAACTTTGAACATGATTTAAAAGAAACTTTTTCAAAAAAAATTGTATGTAAACTTAACCCAAAGTGGCCAAATTTTCTAAAAAATGAATATAAACTTACGGCAGTGTCGCTGGAAGTTGGGTCGACCAAATTTTAAGATGAGAGCGATAATATGACCCATTTTCTATTAGCTTTCAACTGCTTTTTACAGAACTTAGCTAAAAAATCTAGAAAAAAAAGTTATTAAGTAAATTAATCCTTGATGTCATCGACCAAAAGTTTGGGGTCACCCCTCAATATGATGTATCGGCCAAAACATGGACAAGTGATTTGGTGATATCTTTGTCATCTATAGTTCAATTTTAATTATTTTTGGCTCATTTCAAAGATAATTAACTAAATTTACGTTTGATGTCTTCAACTTAACGTATTTAACGATTTTTGTATATAAAAAGGTTATGTAAAGTTAGCACATTTTACCACGCTTCAAAAAATAAGGCAACTTTACGTTAAGTTTTAGTATGTAAATTTCAACAAATATGTGTGGTTCAATGTCTATTCAGTAAGTATCATTCATTTAGTTTCAAATAAGCCAAGAAGAATTAAAATTGAATGAAAGATGACAAAGATATCAACAAATCACTTTTCCATGTTTTACGATAGTGACCCCAATCTTTTGGCCGATACATCATATTGAGGGGTGACCCCAAACTTTTGGTCGATGACATCAAGGATTAACCTTCCGTAACTCGCGCGGTTGACTACCTGCGTCAGCACCACGCTAATGCTGAGTACAAAAAGCGAGATTTTTTCAACGTGTTGTACAAAATACAACAGCGCGATCGCTCGAGGGTTAATTTACTTAATAACTTTTTTTTTCTAGATTTTTTAGCTAAGTTCTGTAAAAAGCAGTTGAAAGCTAATAGAAAATGGGTCATATTACCGCTCTCATCTTAAAATTTGGTCGACCCAACTTCCAGCGACACTGTCGTAAGTTTATATTAATTTTTTTAGAAAATTTGGCAACTTTGGGTTAAGTTTACATACAAATTTTTTTGAAAAAATTTCTTTTAAGGTGAATATATGAAGATCCACACCTCAAATTTTCAAGAACACAAATCTGAAGAACCGACTGTCGGTTTGAGCTGAAAAGTTGATCGATTGGTTACCCACTGGTGGTGACCAATCGATCAACTTTCCAGCGCAACCCGACATTCGGTTCTTCAGATTTGTGCTCTTGAAAATTCGAGGTGTGGCTTCGTCATATATTCACCTTAAATCATGTTCAAAGTTTCTTTGACTTATTATCTTTTGAATGAAACATAGGGTTTTGAAATCGGACGCAAATTGGCGGAGATATGGGCCTAAAAAAATGACATGTTTTTGAGGGGGTGACCCCAAACTTTTGAACGGGAGTGTAGTTTCAAGGCAGTAATAAATTGTTAAATGTAAAATCATTGAAAAAACAAAAGATTTCGGCTTAGTTATGCCCATGTGGCGCCCGAGCCTTCCAAATAAACGAATAAGTAAAAAAAAACGAAACCTGATGACCCACAATTCCACAGACTTTGACCGTTCCCTGGGAAGCTGCTCGAGACTGAAAGTGGACAGGCTCACTCCATTAGATTCGCATAATCCGTTGGAAAGAGCTCCTTTGGTCTCCACGAAAAATCATCAAATGAATTGTAACCGGAACTGGAGGAGCAGTAGTCGCATCGAAGTCGGCAGCTCAGGATGAAAAAAAAAATACTATGTTTTTTTTTACCCCAACTCCGGGAAGATTGTGACCGTATTACTTCACGTTCACAATAAGAATATTCGGTGGGAAGGCCAGTTAGAGGTTTAGCCCCAAAATTGTTGTCATTTTTGTTTGTTTTTATTGTTTTCTGAAAGTAAATCTCTAACTGTAAAATCAATGTCTGTCTCTGCTTTTATTAGTGTTTGAGTGACCTTTATTTTGCATTTAGTAGCCCTTGGTTGATGTCCTCATGTAAATTATTTATTTTGTTTGGTTTTCTTACTCCGACTGTAGTTTAGATGATTTATTTATTTTTTATATTTACACATTCAATTATTTATTTATTTGTTTATTTAATTATTGCGATTTTTTTTTCGACTTAGACTTTGATGCGATAAATTTCGTCGTACTCATATTTCGCTTTCGATTTCGCTGTCAATCTCAGTCGCAGGGTTTTTGCAACTCGCCCGATAATGTGACAGTTTTCGCCGGCCGTCTCAATGTTTACCACTAAGGTCTTTTGTTGTCGGTCCACCAGCTGGTCATGTTTACACAACGAAACCAGCTGGTTCACCGATGTTTACGTTCATCCTTATTGTTCTCGGCTACCAGCTGTTTATGTTTTCATAACAAAATCAGCTGGTTTCGCCTGAATCGAGGAAAGAAGGCGAAAATGTGTCATAAATGTTAGGTTAGTACCATATTAGGGCGAGTTCAATTTCGTCGCCAAAGTCTGATTATTCGTAAAAAATACAATAATTATTATTTTTTATTTGCTTATTTATTTATTTATTCATTCATATTTATTTATTTGTTTATTATTTTGTCCAGATTATTTATTTATAAAGATGATCTATTTACATTTCTCTTATTTATTACAAACTAGCTGTCCCCGGCAAACTTTGTCTTGCCTACTGCGTTTTTTGACATTTCAAGCCCCTAGCCAAGCGCCCAAGTTCCCGTTCAAAATGTATAAAAACCGTATTTTTAAAAACTCTCAATTTGCCCATGTTTTTGGCCTCATAAACCTTCCTTGGGTGAAAACTAACAGAACAAAACTTAGACGTCCTAAATCGAACCATCCGTTCGCAAGTAATGCGCGGTCCCACGTATGCCACTGCATTTTTATATATATATTTATTACAAATTGTTTTTCTTATTTATCGTAGAGTTTCTTTTCCGTATTTATTTTCATATATTCAAATTTAACTAAATCAGTTATACCTATATTGCGGAGAAAGGTGTAGGGAATTTTAAATTGTTGAGGCTATGCATGCAGCCAGGTTTGTCGGAGTAAGCGAGTACAGTAGTATAGGTCGTCAATCAATCCCTGTTAGTGTGTAAGTTTTCGTTCTTCGTCATTCGTCGTTCGTCGTCATCTCATGACCATGACCGTGAAACTTTTGCAACATCATGATACCCATGAATATCATCCACAAAATAGGGTGTCTCTTTTTTGAATGAAGCCCGGAGGAGTGAAGATAGTGTGTCGGTGCACGGTATAGAACGTTACACAAACTATCCGTGAAAGTTCCATGTAAGTTTTTTTTTCTAGTTCAGTGATAACTACGATAAAACTTACAATCTATATAAATAAATTAAAATCGTGTAAATCACAGCTAAATTACCTTAAACATTCAATGCACGTTCAAATTACTATTACGGGCCATTTTGAGTGAAAACATCTACGACTAGAAATTGGTGGACCAATCTTGAACCCCATAAAATCTAGTCGCGCTAATCTCACATGGACAAAACTGTATAGTATTGTTCGTGCAGTTGAAAATCGGAAATTTTTACACGCGAAAATCGATTTTTCTCCTAAACCGTGTGTCGGACGTACGTCGGGCACAGTGCGCTGGATAGAGAGCCAGGTCCGCTGTCCAGCGCACTACGTCTGACGTTAGGTTTCACGTATGGATTTTGAGAAAATTCGATTGTCGGGTGTGGGAAAACTTCGGGTTTCAACCGCGACGACAATAATTAAATCAAGCGAGCCGGTGGTTTGGACAATAAACTGCATTGTTAAAATTAAGAGTGGTGAGCGGACAGGAGAAAAAAAGGTATTGTATAAAGACTGTGTCTGTCCTGCTCAATTTGCGGTGCAAGCTCGTTTGATTAAACTACTCTAAAGTTACGCGCGCGTTACCGGTACCATTCCCCGGGCTTGGAACTATGGCCTTTGCAACAGTGGCCTATCCGACACACGAACTTTGGTTCCCTTGTCAAATGTGAGAACAGTGAACACCCTGGTGATCAAGAAGTTATAAAGGAAGAAAAGTGAAGCAGAAGGAGAAAAACAAGAAGAAGATGATGATGAAGAAGAAGAAAAAGCGAATGAG
Organism: Aedes albopictus; assembly: GCF_035046485.1. NCBI lineage: Eukaryota > Metazoa > Arthropoda > Insecta > Diptera > Culicidae > Aedes > Aedes albopictus. The sequence continues at coordinate 183,275,228 of NC_085136.1, read as the reverse complement.
AAGGTTTCGCCGATTGAGTTCCTGCCCGCATGTTCCTGAATGTCGATCACCTCAACGAACGGCCGCAACGGTGAGCTCACAATAAGAAAGATTTTTAATAAAGTCAACTAACTGTGTATCGTTAAAGTTAATTGTTAAAAAAAATCTTGTTCCCACCATTTTGTATGTGTATTGTCCGCCTTGTCACCTAATATTGACGGGAAGATTGTCCGGGAGAACTATATTGCAAAACGACCCGAGTAAAAGTGTGTTAATAACCCCTGTTCCATTGGCTCTGCCATAGGTCAGGAATTCCCACCACGCTTACAGTAAGTATCAAACTTTTATAGCATCTAGTTTTCAGCGCTGACAGCGGTGACACCATCACTTGTATTCAATGCACCGTCTGTGCTACTATCGGTTGTCAACTTTCTCAAGTTCTTACCTCAAGCTCACAATAGCATGGTAGTCAAGAACTGTCAAATCGTATGGAAAAATCACGAAAAACATTAATTGTTAGAAAACGGGATAGTTTTGTGAAAAGTCAGTGAATAGAAATCAAGAATGGTTTGAAAAGGCAACTTTTTGTGTTTACTTCATGTTCCGGAACAGTTGCTTCGCCGAGAAAATTTTATTTTACTACCACACAAAACAGAGCCATTTGTTATATTTTTAGTTTGGAATGTCGATCTATTTTAACAACTATGGTAAGATAACAATATTACAATAACAAACAACATTACATGGTGTGGTTTGGAATGGATTTTGTTTTTTTTTTTCATTCTGCAATAAATAGATATTAAAACACCCCTTCTTCGAATAATTCTATACATTTATTGAAAATCAATCACACACAAGCTTAAAATAAATAATGGCACAACTTATTCTCTGACAACTGATGACACTCTACAGTACCAAATTCTTCACTAAAACAAAATCCGAGCTGCATAGAATTGGCGGCTAAACAGACGATGAAGAAAGGTTGAAATATGTTGGCGAAAGCACTGCCGGATACTTGTTTTATCGGCGCTAATGCAAATTTCTGTAGGAAAGAATTATTGTAAACAAAACATGGTTGCCGATTTTTCTGTGCGTGACCGGTTGGCAGACCGATGTCGGGAACGAACATCAAAAGTTATGGTTTAATTGATGTTCGGTAAAGTCTTCGAACAGTGGGATTATTTCAAACAATAAAATTTAATTTAATGGACATCATTGACTAATGTTACAATAGTACTAACTGTCGCATTGTCATTGTACTGTAATAAGTAGAGCATACGTGGAATGTATAACAAATAGGTGACAATAAAATGAATGGTTGCAAAATGGTTCAAACAGTATTGGATACTGTAAATTTCAATGCGGGCAGTGTAATTTGAATATTTTCTAAGGGGGCTATCCGGATCCTAGGAGGGTCTAAGCTCTCCTTAGACCCCCCCCCCGTATTTACGCTAATGATTTAAAACTACTAACCTAATCCTAAACCCCCAAATGTACAATGATGGTCGAATTTAACTCGAGTTTGTCTTAGTGGATCAATGCATAAGTCGATAAAAATAAACGCATGCCATGAACGTAAATGAGCAGTGGTTCTGAATGCAGTAGAGTTTCTGGCGGTTTTAGTGAAAGAGGGAGTTAAACTCAAATCGGCAGTTAGCTTCGTAAGGTAGTATAGGCTCATGGTAACCAACCCACCCTGTGAATTGTAAATAGTTTTTTGCAACTCGGCACTATAAAATTGCAGTTTATACTTGCCATTTCGGTAAGGTAACGGCCTACTTTTCCGCTCGATACCAAACAATTGCATTATGGTTCATAATGCAACTCATTTCGGTTGCATTATGAACCATAATGCAATTGTTTGATTGACAACCGCAGCCTAAGCTTAGTTTCCACAGCTAGAGCTTGAAAAACTGTGACGGTTATAGCACGGCTTGCTTGATCCAAATTTTGTGTCTAGCAGGATGGAGCACGTGGCCGTTCCCATTCCATCAACGCGAAGCACGATGATATTGATGGGAACGATCATATTTTAGTTAAATTTGGGTTTCATTGCAAAAAATTTTGTATGCAACTCGTTGCAAAACTCGATTTTTACAGCACTCGTCGTATTTATCCAACTCGGCAAGCCTCGTTGGATAAATGTACAACTCGTGCTGTAAAAATCATCATTTTGCAACTCGTTACATAAATAACTATTCTAATAGTTATTCTTCGGTTTGGTTTTGGATTGTGTTGAGGTTTCGAAAGCGGATTTAGGTTTGAAGATAGGGCTCGCCCTGAGGACTCCTGGCCGGGTACGGGACATTTCTAGAGATTTTGGCCACGCATCATCACGGTGGAACCTCGATTCCACCTGGCGCTTAAGTGGAGATTGTTCCTTTCGAACTTTATCTTCCCTTCCTTGTCCCGTTATACTGTAGAGTCCATTTCTTCTCTTGCAATTCACGGCCGAATAGAAAGTGCACAAAATTAAACTTCTGCCCAAATGATCCCATCCCTTTTTAGCAATAATTAGGAAAAAAACCCAAATTAATCCACCTTGCGGTGATGGTGCCTTTCTCGTGCTTTAAAATATCCTTTCTACAAAACTCGAGCGACATGTTGATGACATTGACATAAATACAAAATGAAAACTGCTTGCTAAATCTACTCAATATGGATTCATTTTATATTAGCATAACATCCAATATTCAGAAAATAAAAGACAACGATCCAAAACTCAAACCAAACAAGTGTCATGAAGCCGCAAAATTTTGAAACGTCATTTAAGATTTTCAGGTCATCATTTTATGACTCCGGATATCTACCCGAACTAAACTGACCGCCATCTTGAACATTGAGACACCATCTTGGATGTTCTGGTATTCATTTTTGGACTCTGCACCTACAATTACATAAAATAGTCGCCGTATTGAATTTTGGCATGTCGTTTATGATTTTCTGGTTACCAGTTTTGGACGAAGACCGGCATTCTTCCCTATTCAAACTATAGTCATATTGCAGACCTTGTAAAACAGCGCACAGCTTGGGTTTACTGGTTACAAGTTTTGAATTCTGGACATATTTTCATACAAAATATGCCCATAATGCAAGAATTAAAAATCCTATAAAATAGGCACTAACTTGAACACTGGGCCATTATCTTGGACTTTGGACCGCTATCTTCGATACTCTGGTGGACTCCGAACATATCTCCCATACCAAATACACTTATTTTACGTAGTTTTAGAGCTCAAAATTCCTTAAAACAGCCACCATCTTCTTTTGACGCGATCAAATTCTTATTTTTCCATTTAACGTTGACCCGTCCTGCTATAAATTTACACCTTAGGAATCTGAAATGGTACGATTTGATGTTATCGCTTTAGTTTTGTCTATATTTTGTTCGTATATATGAGAACTTAGACCTATTCGTCACTGCTGTTCATACCTAATGTTTATCAGGCCATTAAACAAAGCCACTATTTATTTTTTCACATGAACGTTGGTTCTGCTACACAACAGCTAGCCTCTAATGTGATCTAAGGCTATTTTCTTGATAACCGTTCATTAGATTATCAAAAAATCTGCGAGCTGATGTGTTGTATGCATGGGTTTGGTTCATTTTTATATTTGGTAATTTCCGGTGGTATACCCGGATCTGACCATGTATGTTGTATGTATGTTGCCCATCTGTGTGTTGTATTCAATGCAACATGCAATAATAAAATAATATTAACATTCATAATCGGAATTGGCTGGAAATCTATGCGTAAAGCTAGAATTAGACGCATGTCATCGTGTCAGATGACATTGATTTGACCCTTTCTTATGTTAATTGATCTTCGTTCTACTGCTCGTGATGTGTGTAGGTAAGAGGTAACGATAGCGCACGAATGTAACAAAGCCGACTGACACCCGACTGCGGCAACGAAATGAAGGTAGTGAAAAGTGTCGAATGTTTACAAGACTGGTCGTGATTTGATGTACCGCATCCATGGGTTTGGTTAAATTTTACATTTTACTACCCGGATTTGATTCCGGGTAACTACCGGCAGAACCAACTATGGCCTAACATTTTTGTCTAATCAACTGCTCATCGGTTAACCAAAAACGCTGCAAATTGAAGGTGTCACATGCAGGGTTTGACACTTTCGATGGGACTCTCAGAACCAAATCCGGAACACTACCAGTTGTCTTTAGTGAGACGTAAGGGTATTTTCTGGCTAACTGTTCATCAGGTTATCGCAAAAGCCACGATTTGATGTGTCACATGCCTGGCTTTGGTTTACTTTTACATTTGGCCTCTTCCGGCCACTCAAAACCGATTCCGAAACACTTGCTGGCCGTTCATTAGGTAATCTAAAAAGCCGCTATTTGATGTGACGCATATACGGGTTTGTTTCTCTTTCAGATTTAATCACTTCGGCGGGAACCCCGGAACGGGTTCCGGAACACTACTGGTTCAGATATGGTCTGAGATGGTTTTCCTGCTCATTGTCCATCAGGTCATCGAAAATGCCGTGGTTTGATGTGTCGCATGTATGGGTTTGGTTCAATTGTATATTTGGCCACTTCCAGCGGGACGCCTAGAACCGGTTCCGGAACACTACCGGTTCAGATATGGTCTGAGATGATTTTCCTGCTCATTGTCCATCAGGTCATCTAAAATGCCGTAGTTTGATGTGTCGCTTGCATGGGTTTGGTACAATTGTATATTTGGCCACTTCCAGCGGGACGCCCAGAACCGGTTCAGGATCACTACTGGTTCAGATATGGTCTGATACTATTTTCCTGCTCATCAGGTTATCGAAAATGCCGTGGTTTGATGTGTCTCATGCATGGGTTTGGTTCACTTTGATATTTGCCACTTCCGGCGGGACACCCGGAACCGGTTCCGGTACACTACCGGTTCATATATGGTCTTAGACTATTTTTCTGCTTACCGCTCATCAGGTTATCGAAAATGCCATGGTTTGATGTGTCGCATGCATAGGTTTGATGCATTTTCATATCTGATCCCTTCCTGGGGTACCGTTCCGGAACACCTAAATGGCCATAACTCCGGAACGGTTGGACCGATCCGAACCATTTTCAATAGGAAACAATGGGACCAGATACCGCGTCGAATAAACCGTCAGTCATTAAAATCGGTTGAAGTTTACTGCCAAAAAGTGATGTGAGTTTTTTTGTACACACACACACATACACACACACATACATACACACATACAGACATCACCTCAATTCGTCGAGCTGAGTTGATTGGTATATGTGACTCGACCCTCCGAGCCTCCTATCAAAAAGTCATTTTTGGAGTGAACATATAGCCTTTCCAGTACACTTGGTGTACGAGAAAGGCAAAAACATGGTTTAGAAAAACGTCAAAAAACAGTATGAACCGAATTGCTTTGCGATCCCCCAAAAGAGGGTATAATTGGTAAATTAATTGATTAATTATTTCTCGTCACAATGAAATATTTTCAACACAGCGTTTTCCGTATGCCACACACTTGATATATATGTGACTTTTTAAAATTTTGTATCGATTGTAATGTTTGCTTAGGATTTTCCAATCATATTTTTCATTCAAAAAAAGTGTAAAATTATCTCAACATAAGATGCTGCAAATTTGCAAACACAAATAACCTAATAATTATCATAATTTGGGCCGATTTCTTTTGTCTTCCCATAAAGCGCCGACGATCTCCCTATACTACTTTAGTTTACTGTATCCCAACCGACGCTCGTGGATCAAACGGTGTTTGAGGTGCATGAAATTTGTTCCAATAAAATGAAACCTATAATTTTTATGATGATTTGCACCGATGAAGCATGTGAATGCATAAGCTTGTTATGCGGCTTGATACTTAAGAAAATGAATGACGATAAATTCATTCAACTTTTCTGGACAAACGAGAAGAATTTTGCCAAAGCAGACGCCAGTTTCGACATGTTATTCGTTTTGGATCTTTATAATATATGGCAAACATTCGATTTGTAAACCTTGATTTGATGAATAATCATTCAACCCCTGCAAGGGCTGCGTATATATATATATTTGTGCATCCGAAAAGACCGCCGGTGCGGAAATTGATTTTCAACTCACTTTGAAATATCGCAACTCAATTTGGATGTGTATATTGTAGCTCTTATTAAGCTTAACCGTTATGTGTCCGACAAACTTTTTGCTTTTTCCTACACCGTGCTTTTTAAATGGGCGCTGGGTACCCGGGTACCCCGTCGGCCACATAAGGGTTAATGATGCGCAACAGAAAAAAAAAATAGATTCAAATTTATTTACATTGCAGCTGCAACTTCGCACGTGCTTCAAGGGACGACTTCGATTTAGCACGGAACAACGTTACAGTTTTGTAATCGATATTTAAGCAATAAAATGGTAAAGATGCTTTTTTTACAAGAGTCATGGAATAGTACTAAAACAATCGAGTTTTCCAACAAAATTTTCGTCAAATGTTCCACCACAGAGAAACAGACGTTTTAGACGTAACAATGCTAACACAGCGCAACATTTTTTTTTTGTCTCAAGAGCAAACTTATGTGTCTCTGACAGATTTTGAGCTGCTGAATCCGATTCCGGGCTCAGATTTGTTCCAACACGTCTCAATTTTGAGCTATACATCAATAAAATATGCTTAAAATATGCAATTTTGGCCTTTTTTTATTGCAAACCATTAAGCATGGAAATATTTTTTTTTAACAACCAAAGGAAATTGGTCAATCAACATCTAAATCAACGACTCATGCAAAACATTTCGTTTCACCTAATCAAACCTGTAACGTGCTGGAGCTAATCTGAGTCCGGATTCGGATTCAGCAGCCCAATAGACGAGTGCACCCATGAACTGAATTCATCGCGGTCCGAGAATTTTGACACTACAGCGGGGTCGTTCCCAATCAGAATTGTTCAATTCTGATTGGAAATCTTTCATTTCTGATTGGAAGCGACCCCGCTGTAGTGTCAAAATTCTCGGACCGCGATGAATTCAGTTCATCGGTGCACTCGTCTATATTAAAGACACTGTATGCTAAAGACACGAAATCTGATGATTGTTGCTGTTGATGATGATTGTCGCGTCATGACGATGATGCTGTCCAGCAATGCTTTTATAGCGCGTTTGACAGGTCTACTGCTCGATTGGAATGACATTGACAGCAAATTTGGAATTCCAATTGGAACATTTCGTGTCTTTGCATATAGTGTATTTAGTCTATACACCGAGAAAAATTTCTACTCAATGACTGAGTTGGCCTTACTCAGAAATCGAAAAATCCTTTGTTTTCTTACTCAGTTTCGGCTAAAAGTGGGACAACCCATTGGCAATGGGTTGTCCCACTTTTAACGGAAACTGAGTAAGAAAACAAAGGATTTTTCGATTTCTGAGTAAGACCAACTCAGTCACTGAGTAGAAATTTTTCCCTGTGTATCTGTCGGAGACACAAAAGTTTGCTCTTGAGACAGACCAATACACGCTAAGAAAAAGTTACTCTAAAATGAGTAAGATTCACACAAAACTGAGCTAAACTGGAACAGCTCAAAAAATGAGTAAATTGCATTTCCAGCAATAGCGCTGGCCCAAGTGCAAAAATCCAACTGGTTTAAGGTTGAAGGATTCGTCATTGATATCATCGTCATCATTGAAATTTCGAAAGCAGTTTTCTCTTTCAAAACATAAATATTTAGAATGAAAATGTATTCACTGCATTCCATTCTGCAGCTGGACTACAGTGAATACATTTTCATAACGAACATTTGTGTTTTGAACGAGAAAACTGCTTTCAAATTTCAATGATGACGATTATATCAATGACGAATTCTTCAACCTTAAACCGTATAATATTCTTCACATCATCAAGAATATTATACATCTTAAACTGATGAGATTTCCGCACTTGGGTCAGCGCTATCGCTGGAAATGCAATTAACTTATTTTTTGAGCTGTTCCAGTTTAGCTCAGTTTTGTGTGAATTTTCTGACCGTGTAGTTCATTTTTGTTTTGCTGTGTAATCGTACTGCATTTGGCCAGACTAAAGACACTGTATGCTAAAGACACGAAATCTGATGATTGTTGCTGTTGATGATGATTGTCGCGTCATGACGATGATGCTGTCCAGCAATGCTTTTATAGCGCGTTTGACAGGTCTACTGCTCGATTGGAATGACATTGACAGCAAATTTGGAATTCCAATTGGAACATTTCGTGTCTTTGCATATAGTGTCTTTAGGCCAGACCATTATAGACACTATAGATTCCATAGACTCGCGGAGACATGGTTGAGTAATACGATTTTAGTGTGTTTTACCGTGAATTTAGAGTGTACCGAGCAAATATGACGTCACGTAATCCATTATCGCTATTGAAATTGTGACGTCATGCTCGTTTGGCTACACGAACTGACAGTTCGTTTGGCTACAGTTGTCTTCGCCTCCGCGAGTCTATGGAATCTATAGTGTCTATACAGACCATCACTATTTCCATGCAAACCATTAAGCATGGAAATATTTTTTTTTAACAACCAAAGGGTAAATTGGACAATCAATATCTAAATCTACGACTCATGCAAAACATTTCGTTTCACCTAATCAAACCTGTGACGTGCTGGAGCTAATCTGAGCCCGGATTCGGATTCAGCAGCCCAATATCTGTTGGAGACACATAAGTTTGCTCTTGAGACAGACCAATACACGCTAAGAAAAAGTTACTCTAAAATGAGTAAGATTCACACAAAACTGAGCTAAACTGGAACAGCTCAAAAAATGAGTAAATTGCATTTCCAGCAATAGCGCTGGCCCAAGTGCAAAAATCCAACTGGTTTAAACCGTATAATATTCTTCACATCATCAAGAATATTATACATCTTAAACTGATGAGATTTCCGCACTTGGGTCAGCGTACGTAATCTTTAAAGATATTTCACTTAAGAGTCGATCCTTCTGGTGCTCGTTTATATTTTTGAAACAGTTTGTTCTTATAATTGATAGCAGCCAGAAGCTGCGAATTTATGTGTGGCTTTCGTATTACTTCCTTTCTTCTGTAGTTTATTGTGTATTTACTATTATCAATCACATTTTTTAATTCTGAAGTTAACTCATTGAAGTTTTCACATGGTTGTATTTGATTTATTAATGACGAACTAGTTATGTGGTCGTATCTTATTACTGTTTTTGAGAATGTGGGGACGGTATTAACGAGGGGCATGTATAAACTTAAAATAATCGTTTTGTGATCTGATAAGTGGCATTCTGTGTCCTTCACTACAAGTTCCATTCGGTACTCAAAAAGGTTTGTAAAAACGTGATCTATCGTGGTAGCAATCGTGTTTGACTTTCGTGTAGCAACTCTTTGATCCAAACTATTAAGAATTATGTATCCCGCACTTTGAACTCTATCAACATAGTCTTCCACAACTGAATTTTCAGTATCTAACACATATATTTAAGTCACCGCAGATGTAGATTCTTTTATGATTGGATATACTTTGTTCAAATTCATCCAAAAATGATAATATGTTTCTGCCAGGATTATACACACCGAGTATTTTCAGATTATAATCAATTAGTTTCACCATGACGAAGTTACATTCATGAATACAGTTACTCATCACCAATTGACTTCTCAATTCAGTTAACACAAATATCGATACTCCTCTCCCACGATCTTCTCTACATGAATGATAGGCATCATAGCCTAGCATGTAACAGATTTCTCCCTCATACAACCAAGTCTCAGTAAAGACAACTACATGAACAATTCCTTGAAAATCGTTAATTAATTGAACCAAGCCATCCATTTTCTTTCTACAACTTCTTGTATTTAAGTGAAGTATATTAAAGCAGTCATTGGACAAAACACAATCTGTTGAACAGCGTATATCAATTTCGTTTATTAAGCATTCACTTAGAGCCATTTTACAATTTTTTTTTTTATTTTAACGATTTAATAGAGAAAAAAAACATTAAACAATAGGCAAATCTCTTATATCATTGACTCTAATTAATTTGGAATTCTCATCTTTCCTTAAAAACACAGATCCGTGCGAAAACCAAACAAAACGATAGTTGTTATCTTTTCTAAATTTCCTGGTGGTGGTGGTGATTGATAAAAAAATGTTGTTTTACTCCGAGACCTATCTCGTCACACATGATTGGTTTTTCCTTGAAGGCATTCATGAACTCATATTTCACATTAGTGTTAACACAGCGTATCAGTACCGGCTGAACCTTCATTTTGATTCTTCGATGCAAGTCGAGTAGCATCAAGAATGTTTGATGCATCAAATGGTATGTTTAGGTGATTGGCAATTCGCTCGATCAACAGATACAGGTTTTCATCATTTGTTTTGATCATATTTGAGATGAGAAAGTTACTCTCCAGACTTTTCTGTTTGAGTATGTTCACCTCAAAATTCAATGTATCCAAATGATGACGTAGAATATTGTTTTCTTCCTTCAGTCCATTTATTACTTCTGTTCTAGAGCGGATTACGTTTTCATGCTCAGAGAGCGTGCGTTTAACGGACTCGAACTCATCCGAAATGAATTGTTGATTTCATCTCCTCAACGTCAGATTGCAGCTTGTTGATTTTTCCATCGATACTACTAGCTACGCCATCAATGCGGCTCATAGTACGATTATTGGCCTGTGCGATGTCTTGCTGGATTAGTTTCCGAAGATCACTGAGAGACAAAACAGGCGAACTTGAGTCATCCTCCACATGTGCTGGCGTTCTAGCGTCATAATTACCCATTTGGGCAACATTCTTGTGCTGATCCATTGTTCGTTGCTGTTTGAGTTTATATGATCTAGTTTTACTATGAACAGTAACGTCCTCGGGAGAGTTACTCGCTTGCCGTTTTGTTTTGCTGTGCTTGGTCATTCGGTGTAGAGCCGAATAGGTATGGTAAGGATATGGCAAAGATTCCTTTGGAGTGATTCGAAAACAATTCTGTCCTGGATCAACTCGGATGCCCGTAAATATTCCCAATATGTGGCGGTACGAGTAAGTGAAATTCTGGAGGAAACTCAGTCCGAGGAATGGCACTGGGTTTCTACTAAGCTCAACATCGCAGATGAGGCCACCAAAAGGGAAAAGGGCCCCACAATGCAGCCGGATGGTCGCTGGTTCACTGGACCGGATTTCCTTTACAAGGCGGAGAATGAGTGGCCTCAACAGCAAGTGCCACCAACCAACGAAGAAGATCTTCGTGCTATCCATATTCATCGTGTGCAGATGATTCAACCGTTTTCTTGGCAGCAAATGAAAGCTATAAAATCCTAGTAGAACGCTCTGAAATTTTATTTCGATTGGACATTTGGTTACTGAGATATCTTTCGAAGAGTACTTAGGAGTTACACACTATTTTTAATTCGCTGGAAACCAGCAAAATTTTTCTGGTTTTTAGCTTGCTGTAGATACAGCAATCTATCCAGCAATATATTTTTGCTGGATGTTCAGCAATGCGTTCTGACAGCATATTTTGCTGGTCAACCAGCAATTTTGTCCGCGCTCGATTCCGGCTGCGTTTTTTGTTTGTTTTTGTTCAGAAACTTTAATTTAAATGTTTTCTAATTAGCTAAAATTTATCATACAAATGCAGGGTACATACATAAAAACATTGTGCTTTATTCTCTACACACTCAGATTCTATTTCGCTGTTCGGTAAAAATTTCGCCGGAAAAAATCGGTGAAGTATAAAAACTACCGCTTTTCGGTAATTATTGTGTATTTCACAAGATTTCGGTAGTTTAATTACCGATCCGTATGTAATTTAATACATAAACAGCATTTGCTGTCAAATATATTACAGTTTGCACTGTAAAATCGAGAAAACACCGTATCCGGTAATTAAAACTACCGAAAAGTTTGTAAATCTTCACCAAATTACCGAAATCCTGTGAAGTGTTGAACAGACATACAAACGTCAAACTGGCGTGGCGACAGTAAATAAAATTCTCATGTCAGTGGTATTAGCTCAAGAGTTTTCTGTATTGGAAGTCCGGAATGACTGAAAACCTCGTGTTATCAGACAGCACAGTGCATTCGTAGCAGCTGGGTGAGTGTGAGTGTTTATTAATTGAATCTTGCCATTTCTAATAAATGATTGAACAAAACATTTCAGCCTTTCTCACTGCTTGCCAGCATCAAAATGAAGGTTCCTCCTGATCACCTCTGCCTACCACACAAGCATCGAAGAAGGTTCATTAAAGCAGTGATAAAGATGTTACACTACCCGTCATAAGTACGGACTCGCAAAAAGTATTGCAACAATATTGCATCACCCTGACTCACCTCGATATCTCTAAAACCAGAACTCCTACAAAAATGCCGCCTTCAGAAAATTTGTTGCTTTTGGGCTCCTGAATAACTTTGCTGAAGACAGCATCTCTGTAAGTCCTCAGTTTTTGGAGATATCAAGGTGAGTCAGGTGATGCAATATTGTTGCAATACTTTTTGTGAGTCCGTACTTATGACGGGTAGTGTATATGTTATGAACAATAAAGATTTTGTTAATCAATAAAATAATTGAGTCATATACCGCATCTATTAATACAATAAAATTACCGGAATCCCGTAAAAACCTTCAAAATAAATAAAAAAGTACCGAAATTCTACGGTAATTTGTTTTTGAAGATTACCGGAGAAATTCGGTAATTTTGACAGCCTTTCGAAAAATGAAATTACCGGGCGTTCGGTAGTCGTATCGATTACCGAACGCATTACCGAACGTTCAGCTGTTGAAAATTCGGTAAAAAATTACCGAATACTGTAAAAAAATCTAAGTGTGTATGCTTCCGAAGACTTTTTTGTTGGAGCTTTCATGATTTCTGCTAGTTCTAACGTCGGTGTGGAAGTCGGAATGAGGAGGCGAGGAACACTGTCTACAGAAAATTGTAAGTTTTTGACAAGTGTTTTGCTGATTAGCCAGCTATTTCAATGTTTGCTGACTATTCAGTTAGCAGTACCGATCTTTCAGCAAAATCTAATTTGCTGATGCTTATCCAGCAATTCGTTTTGCTGGATGAGAAAATCAAAATTTGGTGTGTATACAACTAAACTTTTTGAGATTTTTAGCAAAGTGTATCATACTAAAAATCTCAGCCGTGTGTCAATCGATTTGGGTTCTCTTGGCACCAAATGAACGCTATAATATCCTAGTAGATCGCCCAGAAATTTTATTTCGATTGGACATTTGGTTACAGAAATATCTTTCGAAGAGTACCGTTGATGGGGGTGGCAATGAGTCTGGGGGGTGAGATTGGGTCAAAACGGAGAAACATAAAATTGGAAATAGCTCATCAACTATCGCTAATTTATATTGATAACTTTATATTATTTCAAAGAGAAGATGTTTTTACACGTCCTGATGCAGAATAAGATGTTTAGCAATAATCGTTTTTTGTTATATTTGTGGCTAACCATAAATTTTCTTATAGGTGGTTAGCTGTAGGTATTACCTAGTTGATGCAACGAAAATAGTGGGCTGTCATTGCTTTTTTTATTTAAAAATTCAATATTTTCGACCCTATGTCAAAATATTAAGAATGGGGGTGAGATTGGGTCAAGCAAGTTATCAAGTGCACATAACCTTAACTAAAAATTCAACTTATTAAACAGTCCCCATTTGACGTTAGAGTGGTGCCATGTTTACCGTAACTTCATAAAAGAACTTTTTTTTCGAAAATATGTCGAAGAAGTGTTAAGCGAGTGTGTTCCTATGTTTAGTGCCTAAAATCATTTATGACAATAAATCCATGCGTTTGGACAGCTACTCCAATCATTAGCTAATCTTTAGTGTACTGTAATATCGTCAGCTCACAAAATAGACTTAATAGCGTTCTTCTTCTCCACTTATTTTTGAAGTTTTAAGGAAATATCGTGAAACTACCAGACGGTAGTGGGACCCAGGGAATACTGGGGCTATAAAACCGGTAACATAACACAATGTCGGAAAGTTTTTTGGTTTTTATTTCTGTGTTCAATGTCGGAAAGCAAACGAACGTCGAGATGCGACATACGTGATTGCTTATTGAGTATTTAACTTGAACTTTATGAATTAAGAGTGGCATATAAGGATCATTCATAAAATACTAAAAATAAAAATACTAAAGAATGAAAAATAAGTCTATCGTTGTACTAGAACTCATACAAAATTTATTGAAAAATCCGTTTAAATGTTATTGCGGAAGAGGGTAATGTGGAACGCTTTGTAACATAACATTTGAACGACCCTCTATCTTGAGATGGAGTGAACTGCTTTGGCAATACAGGGGCCAATGATCATGTACATAAGAGTTTATAAAGGAAGGTTTGGATAAACATTTCTTATGCAGTATACTAAAAATATCATGTTTTTTTTTTCAATCAATCTTTCAATGCGCCTCTCCTTCATTGTAACCCTCCCTCCTCTCATGGAAGTTGAAACTTTAAATGAGGATGATTGTGGTATCTAAAAATAGTGATACAACATACAATCGTTATTTTATCAAATTTCAACCATTGTATTAGTTCTTTTAGGTGGATTAATCATCTTTTTAAATTACCTAAGCTTTTATTCGTCATGGTTACTTTGTATTTTAAGTAGGTTTACTAGATATGATCAATAAAATTAAATTATAATCTCAGATAGGCGATTTCGAATACTTTGACCCGTTCTCACCCCCTCTAAGGGGTGAGATTGTGTCAATTTTCAATCATTTGTAGTTTAGTAAGCAGTTCATATAATGTGATACTTTCTTGCTAAACTATCATTACCACATAGAAGAGTATACATACCAAATAAAAAGTTATTCCGACTTCAACTGCATTTGTTATTTGACAAACAATCTTTGAGTATCCTTTTTTGACCCATTCTTACCCCCAACGACGACGGTACTTAAGATTTTTACAACTAAACTTTTTGAGATTTTTGACCAAGTGTATCATAATAAATATCTCAGCCGTCTGTCAACCGATTTCGGTTCTCCTGGCACCAAATGAAAGCTATAACATCCTAGTAGAACCCTATACAATTTTATTAGGATTGGACATTTGGTTATCGAGATATCTTTCAAAGAGTACTTGGGAGTAATACAGGTTAACCTTTTGAGAGATTTTTGACCAAGTGTATCATAATAAATATCTCAGCCGTCTGTCAACCGATTTGGGTTCTCTTAGCACCAAATGAAAGCTACAGTATCCTTGTAAAAGGCCCTGAAATTTTATTTCGATTGGATATTTGGTTACTGAGATATCTTTCGAAGAGTATTTCAATTATTTCCTTTTTTATTTTTATATGTTGTTATCTTGCATGAGCTTTTGACCAGTCTATGGGAAATTATTGTTCAATCAATAATGCTGACCTCATATAAAGTGTATACTAGCAGGTTATTGTTTTCAATAAAATTATAAATAACAAATCACAAATAAACAGGAATTCTATGAAAACTAACAATATGTTAAATGAAAGCTTTGAATTTATATATTGTAGGAAAAATGCAAGAACTGGACAGCCAAAATAACTAGCTAATTCCAAAACTGATTAGCATAGTAGATCTATAATTTTCGTCTTTTTTACACCATAACCATGAATACCAAGTACTTCGGAGCTAATTTATTCGACTGATTAAGAGATATCAGACAAAGTATATCTCGCTGATTTTCTTATCCATTTGTTAATCGATTCAAGATCTTTTGGCAGTTAACAAAAGATACAATATTCCAGAATATGTAAGCTATTTTTTTAAAATTTCACACAAGATTCTAGAAGGTGTCTGGCATTTCTGGTAGTTTAGTCCATGGTCCATGATGCTTTTTTGGAAACCAATCCACTAGATGCCAAATCCACAATATTTTTTTTAGAAATTTTGGTCCATCACACAAAATAAATATGTTAAATACAAATAATACAACAATGGTATTAATAAGTGTACGAAGGGTTCTGTTCACCATAGGTGGATTAAATCGGTTTTTTTTTTCACCTAGTGATGGTCTGGCCTAAAGACACTATATGCAAATACACGAAATGTTCCAATTGGAATTCCAAAGTTGCTGTCAATGTCATTCCAATCGAGCAGGAGACCTGTCAAACGCGCTTTAAAAGCATTGCTCGACAGCATCATCGTCATGACGCGACAATCATCATCAACAGCAACAATCATCAGATTTCGTGTCTTCAGCATACAGTCAGTGTCTTTAGTCTGGCCAAATGCAGTACGATTACACAGCAAAACAAAAATGAACTACACGATCAGAAAATTCACACAAAACTGAGCTAAACTGGAACAGCTCAAAAAATGAGTAAATTTCATTTCCAGCAATAGCGCTGACCCAAGTGCGGAAATCTCATCAGTTTAAGATGTATAATATTCATGATGATATGACGGTTTAAACCAGTTGGATTTTTGCACTTGGGCCAGCGCTATTGCTGGAAATGCAATTTACTCATTTTTTGAGCTGTTCCAGTTTAGCTCAGTTTTGTGTGAATTTTCTGACCGTGTAGTTCATTTTTGTTAGAACTAGCAGAAATCATGAAAGCTCCAACAAAAAAGTCTTCGGAAGCATAGAGAATAAAGCACAATGTTTTTATGTATGTATCCTGCATTTGTATAATAAATTTCAGCTAATTAGAAAACATTTAAATTAAAGTTTCTGAACAAAAACAAACAAAAAACGCAGCCGGAATCGAGCGCGGACAAAATTGCTGGTTGACCAGCAAAATATGCTGTCAGAACGCATTGCTGAACATCCAGCAAAAATATATTGCTGGATAGATTGCTGTATCTACAGCATGCTAAAAACCAGAAAAATTTTGCTGGTTTCCAGCGAATTAAAAATAGTGTGTAACTCCTAAGTACTCTTCGAAAGATATCTCAGTAACCAAATGTCCAATCGAAATAAAATTTCAGAGCGTTCTACTAGGATTTTGTAGCTTTCATTTGCTGCCAAGAAAACGGTTGAATCAACTGCACACGATGAATATGGATAGCACGAAGATCTTCTTCGTTGGTTGGTGGCACTTGCTGTTGAGGCCACTCATTCTCCGGAAATCCGGTCCAGTGAACCAGCGACCATCCGACTGCATTGTGGGGCCCTTTCCCCTTTTGGTGGCCTCATCTGCGATGTTGAGCTTAGTAGGAACCCAGTGCCATTCCTCGGACTGAGTTTCCTAAAGAATTTCACTTACTCGTACCGCCACATATTGGCGATATTTACGGGCATCCGAGTTGATCCAGGACAGAATTGTTTTCGAAAACGGCAAGCGAGTAACTCTCCCGAGGACGTTACTGTTCAAAGTAAAACTAGATCATATAAACTCAAACAGCAACGAACAATGGATCAGCACAAGAATGTTGCCCAAATGGGTAATTATGACGCTGGAACGCCAGCACATGTGGAGGATGACTCAAGTTCGCCTGATTTGTCTCTCAGTGATCTTCGGAAACTAATCCAGCAAGACATCGCACAGGCCAATAATCGTACTATGAGCCGCATTGATGGCGTAGCTAGTAGTATCGACGGAAAAATCAACAAACTGCAATCTGACGTTGAGGAGATGAAATCATCACAACAATTCATTTCGGATGAGTTCGAGTCCGTTAAACGCACGCTCTCTGAGCATGAAAACGTAATCCGCTCTAGAACAGAAGTAATAAATGGACTGAAGGAAGAAAACAATATTCTACGTCATCATTTGGATACATTGAATTTTGAGGTGAACATACTCAAACAGAAAAGTCTGGAGAGTAACTTTCTCATCTCAAATATGATCAAAACAAATGATGAAAACCTGTATCTGTTGATCGAGCGAATTGCCAATCACCTAAACATACCATTTGATGCATCAAACATTCTTGATGCTACTCGACTTGCATCGAAGAATCAAAAGGATGTTCAGCCGGCACTGGTATGCTGTGTTAACACTAATGTGAAATATGAGTTCATGAATGCCTTCAAGGAAAAACCAATCATGTGTGACGAGATAGGTCTCGGAGTAAAACAACATTTTTTTATCAATCACCACCACCACCAGGAAATTTAGAAAAGATAACAACTATCGTTTTGTTTGATTTTCGCACGGATCTGTGTTTTTAAGGAAAGATGAGAATTCCAAAATAATTAGAGTCAATGATATAAGAGATTTGCCTATTGTTTAATGTTTTTTTTTCTCTACTAAATCGTTAAAATAAAAAAAAAAATTGTAAAATGGCTCTAAGTGAATGCTTAATAAACGAAATTGATATACGCTATTCAACAGATTGTGTTTTGTCCAATGACTGCTTTAATACACTTCACTTAAATACAAGAAGTTGTAGAAAGAAAATGGATGGCTTGGTTCAATTAATTAACGATTTTCAAGGAATTGTTCATGTAGTTGTCTTTACTGAGACTTGGTTGTATGAGGGAGAAATTTGTAACATGCTAGGCTATGATGCCTATCATTCATGTAGAGAAGATCGTGGGAGAGGAGTATCGATATTTGTGTTAACTGAATTGAGAAGTCAATTGGTGATGAGTAACTGTATTCATGAATGTAACTTCGTCATGGTGAAACTAATTGATTATAATCTGAAAATACTCGGTGTGTATAATCCTGGCAGAAACATATCATCATTTTTGGATGAATTTGAACAAAGTATATCCAATCATAAAAGAATCTACATCTGCGGTGACTTCAATATATATGTGTTAGATACTGAAAATTCAGTTGTGGAAGACTATGTTGATAGAGTTCAAAGTGCGGGATACATAATTCTTAATAGTTTGGATCAAAGATTTGCTACACGAAAGTCAAACACGATTGCTACCACGATAGATCACGTTCTTACAAACCTTTTTGAGTACCGAATGGAACTTGTAGTGAAGGACACAGAATGCCACTTATCAGATCACAAAACGATTATTTTAAGTTTATACATGCCCCTCGTTAATACCGTCCCCACATTCTCAAAAACAGTAATAAGATACGACCACCTTACTAGTTCGTCATTAATAAATCAAATACAACCATGTGAAAACTTCAATGAGTTAACTTCAGAATTAAAAAATGTGATTGATAATAGTAAATACACAATAAACTACAGAAGAAAGGAAGTAATACGAAAGCCATACATAAATTCGCAGCTTCTGGCTGCTATCAGTTATAAGAACAAACTGTTTCAAAAATATAAACGAGCACCAGAAAGATCGACTCTTAAGTGTAACATCTTTAAAGATTACGTAGTTGAACGCAACAGATTAAGTAATAGAATCAAACTTGCCAAAGAAAAGTATTATTCTGATCAAATTTTTGCGAATCAAAACAGTTATCGAAAAACATGGATGGTTCTACGAGAAATAGTCTTTCAGAAGTCTGCGACCAAATGCAATACCCAGAAAATTTCACTAAATGAACATGGAAACTTACTATCGAATGATAAGGATGTAGCGAAGTGTTTTAATAACTACTTTGTGAATGTAGGAATGAACAACCAAAACGCAAATATTCCATTAAACAACTTTGAAAGATTTATGCCGATTCCTACCACACATCATTTTAGTTTTACTTCAATTAATGTTAATGTTGTCAGAAATATAGTCTCTTCTTTGAACTCAGCATCTGCTGTTGGAACCGATCAAATTTCAGTTAATTTTTTGAAAAAATACATTGATGTGGTGGCCCCAAAAGTGGTTGAATTAACTAATTCTATTATTGGATATTCCTGTTTTGATGATTGTCTAAAAGAAGCTAAGATAACTCCATTGTACAAGTCAGGAGATAAATTACTGAAAAATAACTACAAACCGATTTCAGTTCTTCCTGCAATATCCAAGATACCAGAAAAGGTCATAAATCAGCAGTTGAAAACGCACATGCTTCATAATAATCTGATAAGCAACAAACAATTTGGGTTCATGCCCAAATGTAGCACAGAAACAGCATCATTGGAGCTAGTCAATTTTGTGATAAGTGCATCAGATGATGGTTATTATGTTGGATGTATATTTGTTGATCTTTCCAAAGCATTTGATTGTATATCTCACGACATTCTCCTAAAAAAACTCAATTATTATGGTCTTTCATCTGCTGCTATCGCTCTTATAAAATCTTATCTATCAAATCGAAAACAAACATGCAAAGCTGGGGAAGCGCTGAGTAAGTTTGCAAAAATTAAGGCTGGTGTTCCTCAAGGCTCTATATTAGGGCCCCTTTTGTTCAATATTTTTTTGAATGATATTTTCAATATCAAGTTTGCAGGCGAGCTTCAATGCTACGCAGATGATGCGGTATGGAAATATAAAGCAAAAAGTATTGAAGGCCTGCAACAAATAATGCAGAAAGATTTAGATATCATTCCTGAATGGTTTTCAGCTAATTTGATGAAAATCAACACGAAGAAATCTAATTTTATTGTCTTTTCGAAAGGAAATAATGATCCATGTTTTACTTTAACAATTTCTGGAGATGAATTGGCACAAGTATTGCAAGTAGATTATCTAGGTCTAGTAATTGACAATAAATTAAAATGGAAAGCTCATATTCAGAAAACCAAAAATTAAATAATACCTATGATGTTTGCTTTAAAAAAGGCACGCAGCTGTCTAGACACAAAAAGCTGTTGGAGTTTATATAACTCATTTATACTACCTCACTTGAACTACACGAACAGTATCTGGGGTTCAGCGAGTGTTACACAGTTGCATTCTTTAAGTATAATACAAAACAAAGCAATAAAAACTATCAAAAAATTGCCAACATTGTTTCCAACGATAAATTTGTTTTCTGAAAAACTATTATCATTGAATCATCTTTGTAAATATAATGTACTTTTGTTAATATATAAGATAAAGCACAGCTTTGTCAGGTGTAATATTGAATTGGTTGAAGCGCAAACTATACATTCTTTCAACACAAGAAATAGAGAAATCTATTACCTGAATAGACCGAGAACTGAGTTAGCCTTTAGAAATGTATTTTATTATGGAATTATGAAATTCAATGCACTTCCAAATGAATTCAAAACAGAAACAAGCATATCAATTTTTAAAAGAAAACTTCGTGAATTAGTATATCAGAATTGTGTATGATTTTAATGTTAAGCTAGATTTAATGTTTTAGTTTTAAGGTGCTTGCACACTATATATTTTCTCCAGCTAAGTGGCTGATTACAGTTTGTAAAAACTTCACAGTCTGAATTTTTAAATAAAGCAAAAAAAAATCTACGGTTTACCGGAAGAGTGTGACATTCTGTAATATACTTTGCTAGACGGCTTCCGATGACCGCCGCCTGAAGCTCCAGTCTAGGGATCGACAGCGGCTTCAGTGGAGCAACCTTGGCCTTGGCTGCCACCAGGGAACACCGCGGCTGGCCACGATCGATGACTTGGAAGTAGGCCACACAAGCAACGTTGGACTCGCTCGCGTCCACGAATACGTGGAGTTGCATAGTTTCAAAACAGTCGCTATTGTAACCGGGGAAGTAGCAGCGTGGAATTTGTACTTGTTTCAATTTCGACAGTTGCTCGATCCAGCGTATCCATTGAGCTCTCCACAGGTCCTGAATAACAGTTTTGCCATGAATGAGCAAGTTCGAAATCAGACCAAGCGGGTTGAAGACGCTCATCACAAATCTCAGGATGCTTCGCTTGGTTATTGCGATTTTGGCTGACGTTGATCACTCGAGTTCATCCGGTAATGTCAAGGAATACACTAACACATCCTCGTTTGGTAACCAGGCCATACCCAGAACGCGTTCTACTTGGCTCGCCTTGTCGTTGCCGAAATGTTTCGGCGATTCCGCTGCTTTCTCGCCCAGGCGCTGCAACACCTTCTTCGAGTTTGATCGTCAGTTTCGCAGTTCGAAGCCGGCTGCTGCTTGCACGCTCCGCACATCCATTGCCAACTTGGTCATGTCCTCCTCCGTATCGCGACTGCCCAGGTAGTCATCCACGTAGTGGTTTTCTTCCTCTGCCGCAGCCGCCTCCGGGTATTCGTGCTTCCATTCGTCTGCGTTCTTATTTTTTACGAAGCTCACTGAACACGGCGAACAAGTCGACCCCAAGATCGCCACGTCCATCACGAAGATCTCGGGTTTCTTCGATGGGTCCGTCCGGTAAAGAAACCACTGAACTTGTCGATCCTCCTCTTTTATTTTTAGCTGGTGACATCTCGCGGATGTCACCTGGCAACGGCGAAAGAAGGTCCGGCCCTTTCAACAGCATGTCGTTTAGAGACACTCCGCTTACTTTAGCAGCTGCGTCGCAGATAAGATATGCATAAATACATGATTTCGTAATAAATTTAGTTTACCATAGGCGTTGCCAGGGTAACAACCAGTCGAAGTTATTTTAATAAAAATGTATTACCCTGTTATCACCCATTTCATCCTGACAACGCCTATGGTTAATTAAATTTATTACGAAATCATGTATTCATACATATCTTATCTGTTTCTACTGCAATACATTGTGGAATTTGCATGTTAACGACGTTTGAGTTTTTTCAATAATGTTATATTTTGCCTAATTTGCCCCTTTGAGGGCCCCTCCTGACTACACCACTGGCCCATCACCCGAAAGGCTTTGGATTTATTCATATTTCCACATGTAGAATGTAACAAAAATAGTCCGGTTGAAATCCCCGGGGGACACCATCGCAACCTTCCCTTGTGAGTGACGTAAGGCTCTGCCAGCTGCTGTAGTGAAACAGCGTCCGTTCGCTCGTTTCAAACCCGCTCGTTGCAAGTCCGCCAAGTGCGTTTTTAGTTGCACGTCCGCCAATTGCAAAATTTGACAAGTTTTTCCAACTAAAAAGCAAGCATGTGCCAAATTCGTACTGCCAGTCATGCGTTCGTCTGCGTTCTTATTTTTTACGAAGCTCACTGAACACGGCGAACAAGTCGACCCCAAGATCGCCACGTCCATCACGAAGATCTCGGGTTTCTTCGATGGGTCCGTCCGGTAAAGAAACCACTGAACTTGTCGATCCTCCTCTTTTATTTTTAGCTGGTGACATCTCGCGGATGTCACCTGGCAACGGCGAAAGAAGGTCCGGCCCTTTCAACAGCATGTCGTTTAGAGACACTCCGCTTACTTTAGCAGCTGCGTCGCAGATAAGATATGCATAAATACATGATTTCGTAATAAATTTAGTTTACCATAGGCGTTGCCAGGGTAACAACCAGTCGAAGTTATTTTAATAAAAATGTATTTCGATGCACTTTAGTGTCAAAGTGACGTTGCAATTAGCGAATGGCCTCCACACGGTACGTTAGCACCAGCAGTAATCGAAATCGATGGGAAAATATCGTCGACGTTTTCTGGCATTTCTGGTTCCTCTCCAGCTGCTTCGTCCACACTGTTGACCCCCTCCTCAATGTGGCTGTTGCTAGTCCCACGACTCCGACGACGACATTCTCGGACATCCTCCCACACGCACAATGGTACCAACGATTGCATCGCTCGTAAGCTACCATATCTGCTACGTTGTCGGGGATTTTGCACACTTTTATATCCTTCAAAAGAAGAATATTAAAGATGTTGACAAGTCCAAGGCTTGTGCAGTATCTGCTGTGTGGTCCAATGACCACCGTATTTATACTACATTAGGTAGACATAATGAATCATACCTAGACATTTAGGTATTGTAATGAATAGTATTTCATTATTGTAGGTAGATATCCTATGCACATAACCATTTAGTAGACACTACAGTCGTTTCCCCTTTAGAAAACTTAAAAAAAAAAATAACATTCATCACCAAAATAACGATAGCACAAATAAACTGACGAGTCCGTCACTTTCATAGAACATATCTGTTCGCTAACAAAACTACAAAAACAACAAGACGATTTCGCTATCCCAATATCGGCAACTTTACCAAAAAAGTACAAATAACACAAATCCATTCATTAAAACATAACATATGACAATTCAGCCACAAATGAACAATTTCGTTCACCACAAAAAATAACAATTTGTTATTACCAAAACAAAAAGACAATTCCGTCAATGCAACATCGGCCAAAAAGAACATTCTGTTCACAACATAATGGCAATTCTACCATAAAAGAACAATTCCGTTCTTCACAAAAATAACAATTTGTTATTACAACAACCTGAAAACCAAAAGGAAATAATTTCGGAATAACTCAAAAGAAATTACACGTTCCTTGATCCTCGTCGCCACTTGTATATCCTTCAAAACAAGAATATTAAATATGTTGACAAGTCCAAGGCTTGTGCAGTATCTGCTGTGTGGTCCAATGACCACCATATTTATACTACATTAGGTATGTGGGAGGCCAACATCGACCACCAAATCTGTGGATCAACTAACGTTTCCTATCCCTCCCGTACTGGTGACAGCTACTGCTGCCAACGTAAATTGATGACGCTGACCTACCGGCAGCGTGCACAGCGGCAATGCCTTTGCCTTTTCTTTTCTATCATTGTTAACCTCTGAGATTTCATTCAATAAACGACCGTGTTAAGAACAAGTTCGTTCGCGTAGTTTTCTTCCGAAAGTTCCTTTTGTCCGCGGTATTTTTCGGTGTTCGCTTCGCTGCCTGCGTGGTTCTGCCCACAGGTTATGGGCGCCAGTTCGCGAAAAGTGCGGAAAAGTGCCGAACATTAGAAGAAAAACGGATCGGTCGTGTGCGCGAGTGGATTTCCATTTTGTCGCTCGAGAAAAATTCCACGCGGTGGAATTTCAATGTGAACAATGGCGGACAGTGCGAAAGTGAATTTTCCCAAGCTCACCCAGACGAACTGGGGCTCCTGGAAGCAGCGCATGGAGTTGCTGCTGGAGCGGGAAGATCTTTGGGAAGTGGTAACCGTTGCCAAGCCGGAGCCAGTGACGGAGGAATGGAAGGCGAAAGATCGTAAAGCGCGTGCCAACATCGGACTTTTTCTGGACGATAGCCAGTTCAAAGTGGTGAAAAATTGTGACAGTGCCAAAGTGATGTGGGAGGCGTTGAAAACGCACCACGAAAAAGTGTCTATGTCGACGATTGTCCACTACTTGAATCTTTTGTGCAGTGCTAGTTTGTCGGAGGGTGGTTGTATGGAAGCCCACCTTGAGAACATGGAAGATTTATTCGACAAACTCACGGCCGCGGGCCAGAATATCGACGAGTCGATGCGTATCGCGATGGTGTTTCGTAGTGTGCCTTCCTCCTACCTGAATCTGGTGCAGGGGATGCAAAGCCAGATAAACACAAATTGGACGGTGCTAATGGTGAAGAATCGGTTGTTGGAGGAATACCGCCAACGCCAGAATCGCGGTGAAACACTGGCGCAAGACGTGAAAGCAATGAAATTGGATGCTGCGAGTGGAAAGAGGGAGCGCGTGTGTTATTTTTGTCAGCAGCCTGGCCACGTGCGGAAGAATTGTAAGAAGTGGCGGGCGCAGAAGAAGGCTGATTTTGAGAAGAAGCCGAAGAGTGACGACAAAGATAAAAATCCGAAAGCTAATCAAGCTGACGGAGGAGCCACTAGTAGTGCGGTTTGCTTCGTGGCCGGTGCGGGGATTCGTGACTGTTGGGTAATTGACAGCGGTGCTACGTGTCACATGACATGTGACAGATCGTTTTTCGCGGAGTTGCGTGAAATTGTCGGTGCAACAGTGACACTGGCCGACGGAAAGAAAACGAAAGCATCAGGAGTCGGTCGGGGAATCGTATACAGTGAAAACGCGCGCGGTGAGAGAGTCGAAGTTACTCTGAAGAACGTACTGTTCGTTCCAGAACTAGACGGTGGTTTGATTTCCGTCGGAGCGTTGGCCGCGAATGGATTTTCCGCGAAATTCGGTGCGTTGGGCTGTGAGATTCGTAACGCGAACGATGAGGTGGTAGTGATCGGTGATAAATCAGGCAGTTTTTATAAGCTGCGAATCCAGGAGCGTTCGTTGAAAGTGGCAGGTGATCATCACGAGCGGTGCCAGCATACGTGGCATCGTCGAGTCGGCCATCGGGACCCCGATGTCCTGCGACGGCTGAAATCGGAGGATCTGGTGCGCGGTTTTGAAATGAAAGACTGCGGTGTTCGTATCACTTGTGAGAGCTGCTTGAAAGGTAAGCTGGCCAGGGCGCCGTTCCCTGCTTTGGCCGAGCGGAAGACTACTAGACCCCTGGAGCTGATTCACACGGATTTAGCAGGACCCATGGAAACCACCACACCCTCAGGTAATCGATATATTATGACATTAATTGACGACTACAGTCGCTACGCTGTAGTACATCTGCTAAAGAGCAAGGATGAAGCTGCAGGTAAGATCAAGCAGTATGTCCACTGGGTTCAGAATGTATTTGGGAGGAAGCCCCTTGCGTTTCGCTCGGATGGTGGGGGCGAATATACTGGTCGTAATCTCCGGGAATTCTACGATTCGGAAGGGATAAAGGCGCAGTATGCCATGCCCTATTCCCCTCAACAAAATGGGATGGCCGAGCGTAAAAATCGGTCATTGCAGGAGATGGCTCTTTCCATGTTAGCAGATGCGGATATGTCGAAGTTGTACTGGGGTGAGGCTGTTATGACGGCCGCATATCTTCAAAATCGATTGCCGTCTAGGGTGGTTAGCAAGACTCCGTACGAGCTGTGGACGGGTGAGAAACCGGATTTGGGTAATCTTCGAGTCTTTGGCTGCGACGCATACGTACAGGTGCCGGATCAGAAGCGTTCGAAACTAGATTTCAAAGCGGTGAAGCTTACCTTCGTGGGCTACACGGAAGATCGTAAGGGCTACCGTTTCGTTGATCGTTCTACCAATAAAGTTACTGTCAGCCGGGATGCCAAGTTCATAGAGCTGGGGAACGGGTCCGATCAAACCAGGAGACCAACCGAACCGGAGCGGGCCGAAGTTCCGGTGCCCTCTGAGATAGAGATTCCAATCGCAGGAGGAGAGGTGAATGTTCCCACCGAAGATGTCGGCGAGTTCGGGGATGACGACGGCGCTTCTTCGTCGGATTTCGATGGTAGGGCAGAAACCATGTCTGATAGTTCTGAAGCCGAAGACGTTCAGGAGGAGGAAGCAGTACCGCGGCGAGCCAGGCGAAATCGAGGTGTCTTGCCGGCGCGTTACGATGACTTCGTGGTTGGAATTGTCAGAGGTGAAGCTGAAGAACCGGTGGACCATCGAGAAGCGTTGCAGTGCCCTGAATGGAAAGAAGCAATGAAGCAGGAGTTACATTCCCACTCGGTGAACCAAACTTGGGACTTAGTGCAGCTGCCGCCGGGGAAGAAGCCTGTCGGATCGCGCTGGGTCTTCAAGCTGAAGCGGAATGAAACCGGAGACGTCGTGAAACACAAGGCGAGGCTTGTAGCGCAGGGGTACCGCCAGCGCTATGGTGAGGACTACTTGGACGTTTTCGCACCGGTGACGAGGCTGGAGACTTTTCGTGCGCTGTTAGCTGTTGCAGGTAGACGTGGAATGACGCTCAATCATTTCGACGTCAAGACGGCGTACTTACATGGCACGATTGAGGAGGAGCTATATATGCGCCAGCCGCCGGGATTCGTGGCAACCGGAAAGGAGAAACTCGTCTGCAAGCTCAGGAAGAGTATATACGGGCTGAAACAATCAGCGCGCTGCTGGAACCGGGCGCTGCACAGTGCGTTGGTGAAGCTCGGATTTAAGCAATGCTCTTCTGATTCCTGTTTGTACATCCGCAACAACAATAGTGGCGTCGTCTTTTTGCTGATATATGTGGATGACATTTTGGTCGGTAGTACGAGGGACGAGTTGATTGCTGATGTGTTCGAGTCATTGCGGAAGGAGTTTGATATCACGAACCTCGGTGCTGTGAAGCAGTTCCTGGGATTCGAGGTCCAGCGTGTGAATGGATTCTACAACTTGCGATTGTCAAACTATATTAGGACGCTGATCAAACGTTTTGGCCTCGAGGAGTGCAAGCCGTCGAGTACCCCGATGGATCCTGGGTACGTTGGAGAGAGCAACTCAAGTCAACCGTTTCCGGATACGTTCCTGTACAGGAGCCTTATAGGAGCGCTCTTGTACGTGGCAGTAAATGCGAGGCCGGACATAGCTTCGGCTGTCTCGATCCTTGGCCGGAAAGTCAGTGCTCCGACCGAGAATGATTGGAAGGCGGCGAAGCGTATCGTGAAGTATTTGAAGGGGACTATGGAGATGCGGCTTAGATTTGAACCTGGCAAGGAATGGGCGTTGGTCGGCTACTCCGACGCCGACTGGGCCGGAGATCATGCAAGCAGGAGATCTACTACAGGATTCATATTCTTCTTCGGGAGTGGCCCTGTTGCTTGGGCGAGTCGTCGTCAAACGAGTGTCAGCTTATCATCGATGGAAGCAGAATACATCGCATTAAGCGAAACGTGTCAGGAACTTCTTTGGCTTCGACGATTATTGGCAGACCTTGGCGAGGACGTTTCGAAGGCGACAACGGTGTTCGAAGACAATCAAAGTTGTCTGTCGTTCGTCAAGGCAGAGCGTACTAGCAAAAGGTCCAAACACATAGATACGCGGCAGCATTTCGTGAAGGACATGACGGAGCGAGGTGAAGCTGCGCTGGTCTACTGCCCAACGGAGCGGATGGTAGCGGACGCACTCACTAAACCCCTGGGTGCAACAAAGTTTCGGCAGCTTGTAGAGATGAGCGGGCTGTCAATGTGAGCGGATTCGGAGCTCGTTGAGGAGGAGTGTGGGAGGCCAACATCGACCACCAAATCTGTGGATCAACTAACGTTTCCTATCCCTCCCGTACTGGTGACAGCTACTGCTGCCAACGTAAATTGATGACGCTGACCTACCGGCAGCGTGCACAGCGGCAATGCCATTGCCTTTTCTTTTCTATCATTGTTAACCTCTGAGATTTCATTCAATAAACGACCGTGTTAAGAACAAGTTCGTTCGCGTAGTTTTCTTCCGAAAGTTCCTTTTGTCCGCGGTATTTTTCGGTGTTCGCTTCGCTGCCTGCGTGGTTCTGCCCACAAGGTAGACATAATGAATCATACCTAGACATTTAGGTATTGTAATGAATAGTATTTCGTGTAGGTAGATATCCTATGCACATAACCATTAAGTAGACACTACACACATGTCGCAAATGCGCTGAGGTGTCTCAGCGTTGGCTTTCGCCGCGGATCGCGTCATACGGACCATCGTGGATTCAATTTACTAGGTACCAGCAGCACCACCTCACCGAGTTGAATTCTTTAAAGAATGTAGGCGCGGCACGGAGCGTAGAATATTGGTCAATGTCTTTGTAGCGAATCCCTATAGTTTTATTGGCAAATGCTTTGAAGCTAGAATATAAATTGCATTCGAGTCATTGCAAAGTCCGTATTCAGTTACTCTATACTTACAATTCAGTGACTCCAGTATTCCTAGTCTACGTCCTAGCTACCGTCCTGCGATGAACCTAGTCTGGCAACCTAATTTAAAGTTTATTTCAACATCTTGGTCTTAAGTCAGGTAATAGATCGTAGGGTTACTTACAGGTTTGTGTTCGCAAGTTATAATTTAAGTTCTAGTTCAATTTTAATGTATCAAAGACAGCGTTGCGCAATATTAGTCTTATCAGGTGACTACTGATATTGCACAATCGTCACAATCACTCCAGGCCCTTCAATATCAAAACGACAATGACAGGGTACGACCTAATATTGACCCGCACTCTAGATCACAATCATTGCAACTTTTGTGATATTTTAGTGAGGTTCGCCAACTTTTTTGTGACCAACATGCAAAACTTGTTATTTTGTATCACATATTAAAATATAATCTTGGTAAATCTTCATTTGGATTTTAAAACGAATTTTAAAGATGGCCCATCAATGATTTCCACACACCATCACAGTCAGTCCAGTTCTGATGGAACAAGGAAAGCGACGGTGACTCAATAGAGCACACGTTGACTCGCAGTCGGCCTATTAAAATCAGCGATTAGCTTACCATTGACAGTGACAGAGTGCAACGGTGCAACTCTGATAAAAGATGTAGAAATAAGAGTAAATTGTGCATGAATTTCAAACTAAAATGTATGTTAAAGAAATCACTGCTTCAAGATATTTAGGATAAGTATTGCATGTCAACTCACTGGTTACATTAGGGTTAAGTGCCCCACACATAGCATACGTTTGCGTGTGCGTGACAGTAGTTTGACACATTTCCCATGGGAAAACTGTCAAAAAAACGCAAACCTCGACGGAACGGACGCTATGTGTTCCAGGCTTTAGTTCATTTGGGATACGTTAGGAATATCACCGACGAACCGACGTGACAGCTAGAACAAATAAATTCAAATTTGTTGTCCCCGACGCCATGATGAAAAATAGCCGAACACTACCGCCTCCTCTATAACGGTTCGCGTTGTTTTAGTAGCATGATTCCAAACCCCCGTGTATTCATATAGGAAGAGGTTCGTGTCCGCGCAGATTTGACAGAAGCATTCGCTCGCTT
This sequence comes from Aedes albopictus, assembly GCF_035046485.1. NCBI lineage: Eukaryota > Metazoa > Arthropoda > Insecta > Diptera > Culicidae > Aedes > Aedes albopictus. The sequence goes on along the minus strand of NC_085136.1, from coordinate 183,244,855 downwards.
CGCTGGTCGACCGTTAAATTTGGGGGGGGGGGACAGTTTTGAATCACCACTGTCACGTCGGTTCGTCGGTGGGAATATTTTGATAGTAATGTTTACAAATAGAGATCAATTTCTAACAGAAACTTCTGCATCACGATTTCATCACCACATTCTGCACATATTATTCCGTTCTGCTTGTTTGTGTCTGCCGACACCGTCAGTCTGTCAGAGCCGTCGGATGACAAGCGCTGCGTCCGATCTGCTCCGCATCCCTGTGGATACTTTCAGATGCGGTGTCGACGTTCGTAACGCCTCCCGTAACACCACCTGTAAAATGTTCATTTGACATAAACTGCGTTTTCAAAACTATAACTGAGTTTGTTATAATGTTCATATAAAGATGATTAATATGAATTTGTTTGTATTATAACTGACCTTGTTATAATTCTGATATATTTAAATCAGGTTGTGAAATATTTTTTGTCAATTATATCTAAATAAAACAAACGGTGATATATCTATAACCTATCAATAATCTAAAAAAACATGTATACGTTAACGTACTTTTTAACAAATTTGGACAGATTCTCGTCTGTATTCAAATTCGCTGCATCCAATGTCGAATAATGCCTCCGCTGCTGAATTTTTCTCTGGAATGCCTGAGCAGACATGTTGAAGTCGAACAAATCGAATACTTTGTTGAATGCAGTTGCTACGGCACTAATCGGACTGTGTTGACGGACTATTTTGACGAGAAACAACGAAACATTCACGATGAATAGGAACGAATAGGAAACTTTTTGCCTTTCTATCGACCTTTTCTCCTCCAATCCCTCTTTGTCTCCTCTTTTGTTTCCTCTCTCGCTCTCTCTTCTCCTTTCCCTCTCAATCGGTTTCCGTGGAACTGTAAATAAGTAATCGTTTTCCAGAAGCGTAGTAAGGGGGTTGTGGAAACTATTTATCCTAGCTTCTAGTATGTATTACTAAGTTGTATCTGACATCATCAAAAAACTCTTATTAGGCAAAACTAACTCCTGATAAGCAAAACTTACTGAATGCCGTATGGCCTCCATAACGTGCGTATGTTTTATTGGTTCCGAATTGTCGGTAACAAATGTGTCAAAGGAATTATAACACACCCTAATAAACCAACACAATACACGGCCCGTAATGTAGACGGTTCAACAATAACACATACTGTTCGAACTGTATCCCGAATGGGTGGTTAAGCAAATCTTATGGTTATCGTTTATGCGGGCAATCTGTTGTAATTGTGTTAGATTCAATCACATTGAAACGATTTGACCCCGGGAGTAATTGCGCCGTCCCAGACGGGGACTGGCCTGAGCCCCAAGCAGCTGGTCTGAGCCTCGGCCGCTTCCGGGGTGGGCACACAAGGCCGTCTTCTAACTCCCAGGTCGTTTGAGTAGGGGGAGAGTTTCGGATGTGGGAGAGTCCTGGGTGAAAAATTGAATTCGACTTACTTTTGTTTATTGAAAGATTCTGCGGCGGGCGGTGAAGGATGGTGGCACACAGTTTAGCTGAATGCAGCGGCGATGTAACGGACGGTCTGGCGGTGGTCGGTGGCAATCGTTGGGGCGGTACTGTAGAAGGCGGAAGAGCGGCTTTCGATGTCTAGTGGCTCCTAAACGCCGCGGACGGGCAACTTCGGAAAGACTCCGACGTGACGAGGTCCCACGGGATTCCTTAGAGCGCGGCGAACCGGAGAACGGGAGCGTTCAGCTTGACCGACAGGAGCGGTTAGGCGACGGCGATCGTTTGCAGACGGAGCGTGGTTGAGGCTTCAAAGCGGTGGATCACACACACCCAGATTCGGTTCGTCGGCAGGAAAAATGCGTTCGCACGATCGGGGAATCAATCCGAGGATCACCAGGGAGGCAACTACTTCTAACCCGCCGATTCCACGTGGCCTGGTTGATGCTTGTACTGGGGCCCGCTCAGAGGGTTCTCATTGCAGGGTAGGCGACACAGTTCTATCCGCCCGATTCCTAATGCTGCCGGGCTTGACCGAGGATGATCCCGTCTGTCGGTCTGAGTATCGGAGACTAATTTCGAACTTGAAAACCGTCCTCTCCGTCGGGCTACGTCGGGCTGGAAATACTAGAACGGCCTTCGTCTTCACTACCGGGATTCACTACGCAAAACCCCGTCTGGTTGACGTCCACGGGATTCCCTCGCGGTTTCGGGCTAGGTTGCCCACACAAAATCAAAACGTGCTCAATAGTTCCTTACACGGGCTCTCCAACTGTTTTGTTGTCTCGGCAGCCCCCACCAGCACTCAATTTCGACGACGTGGGTGCTGCGTTTTGCTGCATCCGCCTTTTCATTCTTGAGATCGCTCGGCCACCTATTCCTCAGATCGCGCATTCGAAGCGTTAGATTTTCAGCCGCCCACCCCATTTAATTTGGACGTTAACTTTTACAATATAATTATCCCTACATTTCCACATCATTTTATACAACCCAAAATGTTACCGTACGATAACAGGAATGGGTGACAAAACGTCGAATGCCAAAACGTCGAATGCCAGAACGTCGAATGCCAAAACGTCGAAAGGACAAAACGTCGAAAGGACAAAACGTCGAAAAGTGTGTATGTGTTCACAGTTCAGCGTGGATTTTTTTTTTAATTTTGTGTGAATTTAAATCGATCCACCAAGATGGCAGGATGACGAACTGATTAACGGGGACACACGAACATTGTCTCGTTATAATCTGGGGTCACTGCCCGAACGCTGAAGGTCAGTGACTCATTTTGCACTCTATAATGCTTCAGTTGAAACCACTAGCTGAGTAAAGATTATTACGAGGATACTTAGCATTGTTGTACTAGTACCATATTCTGTGAATACCAGATGAATTGCGGAGAAGGACAACAAGTTAAAATCCCGCTATTTCAAGTAGAACTCCGGTTCTGAATGAGGAATACATTCCCTCCCACCCCTTACATTGGGAAGGAAAGTACCGACAAGTCGTGCCGTAAACCAAACCAGACGCCCTTGAAGGAACAATGCACCCGATGATCACCATCGCCACCCTAAAGGTGCCAGAGATCCGGCAGACGACAGCTAGAGGCTACCATCGAAGCTACCCTAAAGGAAGCTGTGACGTAATGCTGAAAATTTGTGGAAGGAAATTTGTGACAGTGTGCCACTCGCAGTGTTGTATTTGAACGCGATCAGTTTGCGTTGAAGTTCAAAAACGGCACGCTGCGATCAAACATATTTGAACATTGTTCAGTTCAAAATTTGATCAAGAACAGCACCCGCAAAAACAGGCACCCTGGTACCTGGTCAACTTAAATGGTCATGTGTCTGCCATTTTTTCAATATCTAACTATCTTGGGTTGATTCGATTCAGAAAGTCACCCTCTATTGAGAGGGGGAACCAGTTCGGTCTCCGCACCGTGGATTACCGGAAAATCCGGATTTCGGTGCAATCTTAATGCCCGATGCCAAAATGTCCCATTTAATTGTGGCGCATATATTCGCGCAACAACGCATGTATGCACATACGTCACAAAGTCCTAGGGCAGCACCTTGGTCAGGACGCACATAAGATTTGATGACACATCCAAGCTCAGTTCATTTTTGGCTCGCGTTTAGTTCAAATGCAACACTGGGTGCCAGTAGAAGGGACCTCAAAGAAGTAAGAGAAGAAAAGCCGGGAAAGTTCGGGAATAAATAATTTTACAGTTAACGTGACGTGATGTGAGTTTTTATATACGACAGTGCGAATATTCCTTACCTACGAAGAACTGGTCAAGGAACATGCCAACCTTGAGGTGTTGTTTCAGGGAGCCTCAGGAAGGCTTCCCTCTGAACTAGTTGGCAGATACAAGTGAAAGAATGAGTATCCTTTAAAAGAATAAAGAACTCACTATTTGCTTAGATCACTCGTTTTCGACGTTTTCGACGTTTTGTCCTTTCGACGTTTTGTCCCTTTCGACGTTTTGGCATTCGACCTTTTGGCATTCGACGTTTTGGCATTCGACGTTTTGTCTTTCGACGTTTTGTCCCTAAGCCCGATAACAGTCCCCCTCTGGTCAGAGGAAAAAAAAGATAATTCACAATTGTTATTTTTTGTCTTCTAATCTATTACTTTAACGATAGGTAAGTAACACAATAAACAAGATAAATAAACACTAGATACGGGAAAACAACGAAAAAGTAAACACTAATCTTAACGAACATTGCGGTGAACGTATTGCGAGTAACAAAATTACCAAAAAGGTCAAAACTAACAGCTGCATATTACAATCCACACCTCTTCCAACTTCTCCAGGCTTTCGAGGGTGGTGTCGATCGACAAGTTACAACGATCTTCCACTTTGCGTCCGTGATCCCCGATAAAAGCCGTGGTCTAAACATTATACTACGCCACCGACTGTCTCGCGGGACAGGACCGATCAGGGCGAAGGAACCGATGAAACTGATTGCCTAATTGCAATCTCTGAGATAAAGTACCTACCATAGGTAAACGTGATCAACTGTGATCACTAGTTCTTTACTGAAGCATGTGAGAGATCACGTACTCGCGCATACGCCTCGTGAGAGTTGTGCGTACCGCGCGAGAAAACCGCGAGAGTATAACAGTTGCTCATTTACGCAAACTGCTTCGATCGACTGTTTGTGAATCGATCGATTTGAATCCGGATTCTAGTATTCGATTGACTCTCGTTCACTGTGGAACGGAGTCCGCGCGCGTCTTTTCGGGATTGCCTCCATTCTAGGACGTTTCCTCAGGTGGTGTGTTCGATTTTTCAAAATGTATCCGACGAAATTCCTATTGAGCGTGGAATTCTTCAGGAGTCGCTCCGCGGAAAGCGAACTCCTAAGAAAAATGAGCCTAGGACAGAGGGTAAGATGACAAATTTGAAAAAATCTAAAGAAGGTCTTGAATTCATATTCGATAATTAATTATTCTAGATGTGTAACGATCCTAACTCAGTGGAACGGTTCTTCTTCGAACAACGGGCTGACTACAACAATTGCTATTGTCATGCGGCTTTCAACAACTAAGCGGGCCATACGCCAATGTTGCGGCCTTGCGCATCGACCAATTCATAGGACGATGACGCGTGTCTCGCAACAACAGTACAAGGTACATATTGTGCTCCCAATTTTGAATTGTAATATTCATTAGCGTTTGAAAGCTTAGTGTTTCTCTTATACACCGTACTTCCCACCTCAAATGATTTAGCGGGTTTCCGGGTGCGCAAGTTATACGTGTTGATAGAGATGGTATGCGCTTTTAGTAAATTCTTTTGAACTAACGCCAACAGCTGTGGGTTTTCATCCCAGATTCTCGCTATCCTCTCATCAAGTGTCGTTTCACCTTCATCCCCGAAACGAGAGTGATCGCTTCCTTTCAGAACGACCTCTTCACCTCGGGCTACTGTTACAAAAATATGTTCTTAACCGTAGTGTGGCCAGCAAAAAAAAAACACCCGTAGAAGGCCGGCAGGGTACCCGGGTACCCACGAAATGGAAATGATCATATCTCAGCGATTTTTCCACCGATTTTAAAAGTTTTTGCTTCATTCAACTCAGAAACTCATTATCTATCGAGATCGTATTTGGTTGGACCGGTCCGATCACCATAGGTACCAGAAAATCCGGATTTTCGGATCCATGTTTTTATACAATACAATATACGGTAGGTTAGTAGCAATTTCGGTACCAAGCATCGTAAAATTGCTTTGGCATATTGAATCTGACCGGCCTGGAATTATAAAACGTTTTGACGCTTCCCGTGGGGCCATGGTTAACCATAAACACTTTAAGGTATCCTAGCCTTAACAATGTGGGTTTCAATATGGTATAAGGACATGCTCCCAAAAATATGGATTTTTCGAAAATCACGGTGATTAGATCGGTCTAACCAAATATTTTCCCGATAGATGATGAGTTTCTGAGTTGAATGAGCTAAAAATTTCCAAAATCGATGAAAAATTGACGGAGATATGATCATTTCAATTTCGTGGGTACCCGGGTACCCTGCCGGCCTTCCACGTATTAAAAAAATGCAGGAGCCCCTCCCCCTGCCCCTCCTCACTTTAAAATTCGGTCAACCCCATTAATAACACATTCTACGGGCCCCGTATCATCAATACTCAATTTTCAAAGTTTAAATTTGGCATGATATTTCACATTTTTATAATATTCTACACTACTCTTGTCGTCCAAAAATGTATTCTACATGATATTAGGCTGATACAAATTTAATTTTGACTTTTTGTACCTCCCCCCCCCCCTTAAAAAATTTTTGGCTGGATTTTGCATTTTGAGGGGTCAGACAAAAAATATTTATCAAAATATCGGCCTTTGGTGAAAATTCTTTAACAAATCCGATGAGTTTTAAATATTTTTCATTTAAATGCTTTATTATTTTTATCCCCTCCCCCCCGACCCGTCAAAGAGTGGTGCGACAAAAAGTGAAATAAATATTTGTAACCGCCTTAATGTGACAAAACATATTTATTGAACGACGGTTAAGATTAACAATAAAATCGTGATTCTAAGGCGTTTAGACACACTAAGCCGAAAGAGAGATAGATGGTTCTTGAAAAAGTGAATGTTCATGGTGAGGGCTCTGGTTCAGTTTGGCTTTCTATTCCGCAGAATTATCACCTGTTCTGTGGCTTAGTTGGTTAAAGCACCGGTCTAGCGAATACGGGGTCGTGGGTTCGAATCCCACCAGAACGCGATTTTTTTCAAAAATTCATCCCTCAATTTGTCAATTAGCAACATTCTGTGTCTTCTAACTACAAGTTTTTCTGTATGTGCATTTGTAGTGCTTCATATTTTTTATCGTAATAATGGCGCCCAACGTGGGGCACGGGTTTTGTAGGTGTCCATGTTATGGCGCCCAACCGCAAAACCCACGCGGGCATTGTAAATAGTGTACATATAGCAATAGTATTAGGTTAGGCTTGTGTTTAGATGTATAAGATTTTTCGTCGCGATCGTGACGGAGTACGGAAATGGGAAACTTTGCCTGTTCTGCACAACTACGTTGTGAAGCAAGTTTCCATTTCTTTTGTGTTAAGTTTATTTAGTTAATCCAAGATCGATAATCCAATGATGGAATTTTTCTGATCGATTTGGAATTTTTGTTTGAGTTTGTACTAGTGCCGCCAAGATCGAAAATCCAATGATGGAATGTTCTGTTCGATTTGGAATTGAAGCCTACGTACAGTTTTGTTGTGTTCCTGGTGTATTGCAGTAGGTTTAGCCGAACCAACTTCAAGGTCTTCTACCAGGACAGAAGAGTTTCTGTTGAAGTTGGATGTAAGTTATATGTTAAAGGTACCTTTATATAAGTTTTTATATAATTTAAGTACGTACAAAATTTTTGTGGATGGTTTCATCCACAACAATTTCTTTTCCGTTGGGTGTGGTTGTATTACAAGTTTTATTTTTGTGTTAAATGTGCTATTTTAACTTGTAAATATTCTCCTAGTATTAATGCACATTTATAGGGCTTTAGCAGAATAGAGGCCCGCAATCCTATTTCGATTGCCAACATTCAGGCAATTTCGGGCCGTGATTAGGTACTAGAGATGTAAACCTTTCCCTGGCACAGACTTCAAGTTATAGAACTCTAGTGATGAAACCCGAATCGGGATGCCCTTAGGATTAGAAATTCCTAGACAAATCTCAAGCTATGAAAGCAACTAATGCTGCGAACAAAAGGCAACCTGCCCGAGAAAATACGATTACAGGGTTGACTGATGGACCAACAACATTATTGAAACCTCGTCATCCTGTCATCGCATATCGTTATCCACTAGGGTAACAGGGCAAAATTTATGTTCTGTGTTGTGTTTGTCCAAATGTAATGTCCTAATTTATTACGCATTTGTAAGGTTCCACCATAATATGTTATGTTTTAATGTGCATTTGTAGTGCTTCATATTTTTTATCGTAATAATTGTTTGAATCAAAAACTATGTGTTATGGCATTCAAGCTGTTCATCATCATTGGATAACATCATGTTAACCAGCTGTTTCATCTTGCCCCACCCGTTTCAACTTGCCCCGGTGTACCTTAATTAAATTTTTTTATCATTGTTAGGTCTATTTGTCTCTGAGATCACAGAAGTTGTTCTTAGGGTCCTAAGTGGTATGCAGATCCTCTGGTATGCTTTTGATTCAATAAATTCTCTCAAACAAATTATAGCATTTTCACTTGAATAGACGACATTGCATAGATTATTGAAGAAATGTTTATCTCGTCGGCGTGATGAGTTATATGCTGAAAAATCTAAATATCTGGCGGTGTGAAGTAATGGATCTCAGCGCGCTAGTCTTTGGGACAAAACTAGAAGAATATGGGTGGTACTAAACCGAAGATGGGTGCCGGTGTCATTAACTTTCATGTAGGAATATTCATACTACTGATAGCAATAACTTGACCCTCAGAGCCATTTATCACAAAACGGATTTTCAATAGAATAAAGTTCTTCGTGAAGCAGTGAAGATAATGCAATAATATAATTACAAATTCTGGCAAATTTGGCTGATTATTCTGGTTCTAACATGATGGGCATTTTCGTGACGTTACAACGCGAGCAGAACCCTGTTTGAAACTGAACGGGCGTTGTAACGTCACAAAATGTAAAAGTCGATTATCCAAAAACAAATCCAAAATTTATATGTTTTATTTCATTGAATTGAAGAACCAACCAATAAATTTCAATGGTAGAAAAAAATTAGAATATCATAAAAATCCGAGCAGATTTTTTAAGATGTTGGTTTCGCGGTAGAGAGGGTCGGATTCTAGCGCGTTGTAACGTCACGCTACAAATACGCATTTTAAACACGTTTTTCTAATGCAAACTAAATGTTCAATAGGTCAAATATATCAGAAATTTTACAAGGAATCCGAATATGAAAAAAATATTTTGAGGTTTACAATCGTTTTCATGAGTTATAGTGAAAAATCTGACTACGAATGCGTCAAAATGTTGTAACGTCACGGTAGAATGTGTCTAATAGATGTATATTCACGAGTTCTAAGATCTAACAGAGTTCCAACATCCTAGTCTCAATAACCATTAAAACATCGAGATTTGAAATTGAAAAAGGTACCCGGGTACCCTGCCGGCCACATAAGTGTTAAGCTAGGACTGAATAATGAAAGTCGTCCTCGCTTAGACTCTACTCGCTGTAATCTACGCAAAGCACCTGACTCACGCAATTGGGTGATTGAGGTCTGTATTTGCTTAGGAGGGATTCCACGGAGGCACGCAAGTCGATCCTGAGCGACCATTTCAAAAATATCTGAAACTTTGCACAGTTTTTCAATTTCATCTAAAACGTCATTTTTCGATATCAAATCTTCATATAGAGTCACGTCTAACTTTTCAAAAGGGTGTATGTGAAAATGGTTGAAAAATATTCAAAAAGCTGCACAGCAAAAACGGTTCGTTCGATTGTTATGATTTTTTCAGCAAAGTTAGATAACTTAATGGGGATTGCTAAGAAAATATACACTGTAAAAAATTTTTTTTTTTGCATTAAAAAAATATCATTTTTGTCACACAAACTCAAATATCTCAAAACCCTATCTTTTTACCAACGTGATTTTTTCAGGGAAAACGGTCCATTATATTAGCTATCTACCATAAAAATTTGGTGATGGTAAACTAATAAACAAAAAAGTTATGATATTTCAAACATTTCACAATTTTTACATTTAGTAAAAAAAATATGTTTTTTTTTACCGTGTACATTATTCAGAGAATCGCATTATGATGCTGATTTTATTGTTAAGGCTACCGCATGAATTAAACAAGTTATTTTCATGATATTTTTATTTAATTATTCATAACTATTATAGCATCTATTAGAAACTTAGACGCGATCCAGTGTAGTGATCAAAAGTATTGATAGTGTCATTATTTTTATTGTACGTGACTAACGAAAAATTCTGTTAATAGGGTTAAAACCTGTTGATAATAAGAAACATAAGTAATATTATTTTTAAGATAAAAGCTGCAAAACAAAAGTTTTATATAGACGAATGCGTCTAGTTTACCTGCAAAAAACTTACCTCTTAGATAATAGATTTTATGATGGAGAGAAAGCGAGTAACTGCAACACCAACAAATACATAATAGGTGCATACCACGACAATGCTCTAGACGTCTAGTTTACCTGCAAAAATTTACCTATCAGAGAATAGAATCATAAATATCGGGAGGAAGCGAGTAACTTCAACAACAACAAATGCATGATAGGTACCATGACAATGCTCACGAAAAAGCAAAAAATTACTACCGCTATGGTTATTAAGGATTGTAAAGTAAAAGTTTTCTTCAGTCAAGTAAACGACACCAAACTAGTCAGTAAAAACTTGAAAGTGATTTTGTTTATTAAAATCTAACGAACAACATGAGTAGTCGCTTTCTCAACTGTTGTAGGCCGTTTGCAGAAAAAAAGTGCTCAAAAGAGTTACGAAATCTCACCGAAAGCACCATAGATAAACTGAAAGCGACAGGTTATGCTCCAATGTCCACATTGAATACAAATTTACGCATTTGCACGTCCTGCCGTCTAAACGTTGACAAACGAGCAATCTGTATATCATCGGAAGAGCAGGGCGCAGGAAGTTCGAAAACGACAACAACTTAGGAATTACTAGAAGTTCCAAGTGCAGAGAGCCTTGCCACCGTACCATCAGCGACATCTGTTTCAACAAATCAATCGGAAGATGAGTGTATTCAAAAGGTAAACATCGAACGCTTTAACGAGGGCATAGCTGGGATAAAAGTGACTCCGATTAAATGGACGAAGATGGACTACGTTTATTATCCAGAGAAAAAATACCGTGAAATAAACGAAGCTGTACGTAGAAACCTCTTCAAATTAGGACCTGAGGATGTGGAAAATACAGACTACGATGAGGTAATTATGAATATGAAGGAAAGGTTCTCGAATCCAGCCACGACAAGGAAAGAAAAATTATTGATTTTGTCGATGCTGCCAAGTTCGTGGTCTATTCAAGATGCCATTGATGAGTTCGAAACCAATAGATATACAGTAAAAGAGGCAAAACAATTTAAGAATAACTGTCTTTCAACCAAAAATACTAGGTCTAGTAATGCGTTAACAGACGAGGCAAAAGAAATAGTAGTTCAATATTTTGAAGATGATGAAGTAAGTCGAGCTATGCCTGGCCAGAAAGATTATGTATCAGTAAAACAAGATGGAAAGCGTCAAGCAATCCAAAAACGATTAATGATGACGACATTGAAAGAAGCTTACACACGCTTCAAGGAAATTCACAATAATATTAAAGTAGGTTTTTCCTCATTTGCAAGCCTTCGGCCAAGGCAATGCAAGCTTCTTTCCAATGGAACACATAATGTTTGTGTGTGCACAACCCATGAGAATATTAACCTTATTTTACATAGTTTGAAAAGAATAAATTTAACAAAGGATATTAAAATGTTAACTGGTAGTCTTTTGTGTGAAAATACAACATCAAATTGCTATCTACGATCTTGTTCGGATTGTCCAGATTCTTCATTATTGGAAAATACTTTATTCGGTGAGTTTGAAGAAAAATATATTGATCAGTTATCATTTGAGCAATGGGTAACCACGGATAGGTGTGACCTAGAAACAATTGTAAAACCTGTAGATGAGTTTGTGTCATATTTTTGCTTGAAATTAGAAAGTTTAATCCCTCACGATTTCATTAAAACAGAGCAATCCAGCTTTTTAAAAAATACGAAAAATACGTTACAAAATGGTGAATTTTTAGTCATTTGTGATTTTTCTGAAAATTACAGTTTTGTATTGCAAGATGAAGTTCAGTCCCATCACTGGAACGTGCAACAAGCTACAATTCATCCATTCGTTATTTATTTTAATGGAAGTTCGCAAATTGAACACTTTAGTTTCATTGTAATTTCCGAAGATTTAAGGCACGATTCAATATCCGTAAACTTGTTCATTGCCAAAATGATTAACTTTTTACGCGTTGATAAACATAAAGAAGTCAAAAAGATATATTTTATGTCTGATGGAGCAGCGTCGCAGTACAAAAACCGTAAGAATTTTTCGAGCCTATGTCAATTTAAATCAATGTACGGAATTGATGCAGAATGGCATTTTTTTGCTACGTCACATGGCAAAGGTCCTTGTGATGCTATTGGAGGAACAATAAAGCGCATGGCCACAAGAGCAAGTTTAGCCAAAGAACGTGAGCATCCAATTAAAACTGCGAAAGAACTTTTTGAATGGGCGAATCGTAGAAAAGAAGAAGATTTAACCAAATTATCATTTTATTTTACTACTACGGAAGAGTACGAAATAAAGGCTTCAGAGCTCAGCGAGCAATATAATAACGCGAAAACGATCCAAGGAACCCAAAAATTCCATTGTTTCATTCCATTGTCAGAAAATAAAATTAAAGCAAAACTATACTCAAACTGTTCTGACAATAATGCCAAAGTGTTCGATATTGTAAAAAAATAAATAAAATCAAATAAAAAATAAGTAAAACTGTTTTCATGATCTCATAACCCATAATAAAATCCAAACCCAAAACTCTTAGCCCTCTCTTACCCCTATTGTGTCAAATCTATGATTATTGTTGTGTAATTTGAGAATTCATTTATATGTATAAATATTATATGTATATATATTATATGTATATATATTGGTTCTACGACATTACCCGGAAAACCATTACCCGGAATGTCATTTACCGGAAAACCATTACCCGGAATGGACCATTTACCGGAAAACCATTTACCGGAAAGACCATTTACCGGAATGTACCATTTACCGGAATGAACCTTTTACCGGAATTTTTTTTCCCGAAACTTGTTTCCAGATAGCACAGCGGTATCAAGACATATGAACCCATACCTTTTGCACCGCTCATCTTTTGGCTCAAACCATGACCCGGTCATTTAGCTGAACACTAGTTTCGCCAAATTATGATCAGCAGTAAATTGGTTTACCGACGGGGCTGTCATGAACTGTACATACATGTAATTCATCAACGAGTTTATAAACAATATGCTGAATGTGATTGTTAATATTTCCAGCAGATATTTGCCCTTCTTTTAACATAGGCTGTTCTTACTAGGTTTACTGTTATGGTCATACAGTCCAAAGGTTATTATCAACATTACATCGGTTCTAAACTATTTCCCGGGAAGACATGTTCCGTGATAAAGCATTTCTCAGAAAACTATTTTCCAGATTGCCCCATTTACCGGAAAGACCTACAAAAACCTAAGATCTTAGAAGATGTTTTGGTGTCTTTGAACATGATCAGATAGTTTGTTTCTTATTTCGATTAATTTTGTCAAGCTCAAGAAAATAAACTATATTCTAAATATTTTTTCAAGATTATGGAACAAAAACTTGATTGGACTGAATGGACATTTTTAGACTGGCAAACTATAGTTCTTCCATATGACATTTTCTTCCTTTTCGTCGATTTAGGTTCATTTATGATGTTTATTGGCAATCGAATTGTTTACTGTATAGGAGATTTGCCCTTCTTCAATTAATTTGCTGTTCTTTCTAATGATGTAACGTTACGACCAATCTATAAATTCCATCTAGTGTTTTTCCTTCTTTAAAAAATGGGCTGTTCTTTTGACTTACACTGTTATAGATCTGCTTGGTTACCATGCTGGTTATTGGTAATTGCTGTTTTATGTAGGAGTTTTGCCCTTCTTTAATTGCATCGAGTTGCAACGTTGTAAACTTGATTAGCGAAACTATTAACTTTGTCTGATATTTTTCCTTTTCTTGAAATGTGTTGTTCTCTTAACTAAGCCTGCTACAGAATTATTTATAAAGCATGCTATAAATTTCACTCTTTTTTTTTTTTCCTCCCCTGTTGGGGAAATTAAGCCACTGCGTCCAATAGGCTGAACTTTTGCTGAATTTCACTCTTAGATATTTGCCCTTCTTCTAGCAACAGACTGTTCTTTCGATGCCTGTTTTCGGTTAGTTTACTTTGATCTAGCCTGATGATTAATTGGCTTAATAATAATTTGGCTCTTCAATTTTATTCAGATTATCGCATAATCTGAATCAATCATTACCAATAATAGTCCATCAATGTCATAATAATCACCTAGGAAATAAAAAAAAAGTACTCAATGCAATGATCCTCGGTTGGACTAAGAATTAAACCTTCTGTCTAGATTGACATTAGAAGCAATAACTATGTACATGACTTAATATAGACCATATGGTATACAGTATGGTAGAGGCAAAGTTCTCATAAACATTTTTATTTTCTGAACATGCACACACATATACCGTCCACCCCCGTTGGTTTGACCGCATCTAATCAGAACCATTTATAATTTGACCCCCGCTTATCTGCACATTGTTCAAATTAAAAATTATTCAAACGTCTTTTTGCTCTGGGATGGGGGTAAAACGAAAAACAGTATCAAAACAAAACAACAAAAATGAGTACCATTTGTGTGTTTTTCGTTGCCCACAGAGTTACTAGAAGTTCAAATTAAAAATGCACCCCGTGGGTTCGCATATGGGATGTCATTCAAACCAACGGGTGTAGACGGCCCAAGTAACACACTTGTCACAGAAGACTCACGGCAGCGCAGGGTTTTGTTGCGCAGAAGTCACTATGACTTATTTCTAACATATAAATCCGTACTTGCTAGAAGTAAGTCACAATGATTTCTGCGCAACAAAACCCTGTGCCACCGAGACTCTTCTCTGACAAGTGTATTACTTGGGAGTAAATATATTTCTGTTTAATAGCACATTCCGGTAAACAGTACATTCCGGTAAATGGTACATTCCGGTATATGGTACATTCCGGTAAATGGTTTTCCGGTAAATGGCATTCCGGGTAATGGTTTTCCGGGTAATAGTTTTCCGGGTAATGTTATAGAATCCACAAATATTGAATATCGTAAAAACAACTTGTTTAACTCCCGCAAGACCCTTAACAAAAAAAACAGCACCAAACTGTGATTCTCGAAATAATTTACACGGTAAAAAAATTTTTTTCTACTAAATGTAAAAAATTGTGAAATGTTTGAAATGTCATAACTTTTTTGTTTATTAGTTTACCATCACCAAATTTTTATGGTAGATAGCTAATATAACGGACCATTTTCCCTAAAAAAATGACGTTGGTAAAAAGATAGGGTTTTGAGATATTTAAGTTTTTGTGACAAAAATTATATTTTTTAATGCAAAAAAAATATTTTTTTACAGTGTATATTTTTTTAGTAATTACCATTTAGTTATCTAACTTTGCTGAAAAAATCATAACAATCAAACGAACCGTTTTTGCTGTGCAGCTTTTTGAATATTTTTCAACCATTTTCATATACACCCTTTTAAAAAGTTAGTCGTGACTCAACATGAAGATATGATATCGAAAAATGGTGATTTAGATGGAACTGAAAAACTGTGCAAAGTTTCAGCTCAATAGAAAATCATGAATTAAAAAAAGTCCTAAATTTTGATGCTGTTGCTTGGAATCGCTCTTAGGTCTTTGCCCGGCTATGGCGCTCTTTTCGTTATTGAAACTCTAGCTCAGCCAATAGGGAGTCGGAGAAGTCAAATGAAAATAAGCAAGATGTGCGAAACATGATTATATATTATCCGCATCATTGAAGGACTTACTGTCTACCCTTACCTTTAATCTACTACTGCACTTCGTCCTCGCAGTTGCACCTTGCTATCCGCGACTCAGCGGCGGGGCCTCCTCGTCGTCGCTTCTCGGTAGACGACCGTGCCGTTCTCCGATGATATGTCTGCTCACTGCTGGGTGCGAGGTGGACGTGTTCGATTGTGCGGTCTTCTGAACGCACTCTATTCGACAGCACTCGCTTGGTGCCGATTCACATTAAACTCATGCTTCCTGCTGCATTCACGCTAAACAAACCCGCTTTCTGCATTTTCACTTCGCTTGATCTAGTACCGCGTTCAATAATGCCGACTCGCTCTGTCTGTTTCACTGTGCCAGCGCGCAATGGCACTCACTGATGACACTTTCGCTTTCGTCTCTTCGTGGCGTCGGTTCTCACCTACACACTCGCGCACTGATCGCTGCCATCTACCCGGACGGTGCGTCGACGGAACACTCACTGTTGATGTTGCATGCGGTCTAACCGATGCGATAAAATTATTGCGCGACTGTTGGCACTTCGACACTAACACACTCGGCCTTTGTTCACTGCCGATCTCCAAGAGGTGGGTCCGACCGGGCGCTGGATGGTTGCCCGTGTGCCGCGTGGTGATTCTCGCTTTCGTGTCGAACTATACTACCCGTTCGCATGCACGTGGTCGTGAAGATGCTGCTCTGCGGCGATCGGCGCGTCGGTTCGTAGTATCGTCACTCGCTTGGTACCGACTTTACCAACACTAGTGTACCCACTGCGTCTTGGTGGTCCTACTTGCTTGCTGGCTCGCGAATGCAACGTGACACGATGATGATGAGCGGGACGGCTGGTGCCAGTGTGGGGTGTGAAGGGGTGATCAAAAAGGCCCTAATGAAAAATGTTTAACTATTACGGTTCCTGTTGGCATTGTGTGCTGTTTCCAAATATTACCTCTTTGGAGGGCCTTTTCTGAATGACCACGGTGCTGATCGCTAGCCGACTACGTGCTCTCGCTTGCTCGTCTTCTCGCTTCTAGGAAATTACAAACTTCATGAGTGGCTTTCCTTTTGAGGTGCCTTGGGTGGATGAAATTTACCTTAACCCGTTTCGGTCCTAGTTGGGAATTTAATTTCAAAAAATCACTGTGACTTCATTTTCCAACCGATTTTTACGAAATTTTGTACGAAGATCGCGCTACATCTCTAGTTGTATGGAAAAATATTAAAATGGTATTTTGGTCCTTGGGGTCTGAGTTATTGAAGGGGTTATATGGGTCAAATCAGGTCAAAAATGGACCAACTTCCTTTTAACCACTGATTACTTGTAAAAAACACATGCAATATGATTGCAAACATGTTTAATTATATTTTTATTATTACAGACGCATAGTTTGAGTAAATTGGGATTGTCTGGTTTTGGTTCCGGATGTTTCGGGTCGCGTTTGGGGTGCGTTCGGAGGACACTTCTCAAACGTTCCCTACACATGACATTTTTTCTCGCATAATTCTAAAAACAGGCTTGTCATGATTCATTCTTCATAATTTTGTATACAAAGTATATTGAAGGAATATTCAAAGGTTTTTTTGACATATTGGCCGTCATCCCGGATGTTCCGGGAACCTGAGACCATCCGGGGAAGTGGCCATTTTCCAAACAGTTATGAAAAATGGATTGCGACACATCAATCTTCATAAGTTGGGGGGTTTAATCTTCTTACATTCGGAGCATTTCCGGACGTGCTCCCTCACCTCTCTAAACAGGTTGGGCCAGTGGAACTGCTGACGAATCATTCCCACAGTTTTGTCAACTCCGGGGTGCATCCGGTCATCGTGATTTGCTCGGATTATCGCTAAGCGCGCTTCGGGACTGGGAATCATTTTCCAGTCGAAGCGGTGGTCGGCGAAATCGTCATTGAAGACAAACTTCAGCAACTGGCCGTCTTGGATTCAAAAATCCGGATAGTCATCCGGGTTTTCCTCCACTTGTTGCTTAAGTGACGTATACCAGTCGCACTCCGACTTCACTGACACGGCCATGACGCTTCTCGACAGCGCGTCGAGGACAACGTTATCCTTGCCCCGGCGGTGGACGATAGTCATGTCGAACATCTGTAGGGACAGACTCCACTCCATCGACTGAGGCGGGACGACGTCTTCCACTTTGAACGCATAATAAACGTCAAAGCGGAAGAGTCAGTCACGAGCACAAAGTGACTCCCTTCATGGTACCCTCTAAAGTGCTCTATGGAGAGAAGGGCTGCAAGCCCCTCCTTTTCCGTAGCATGGTAGGAGCGCTCTGGTGTGGCTTTTAAGAAAAGTATTCAATCACTCGTTCGTGACCATCCACCTTCTGCGTCAGAACGCCAGCAATGGCGTAATCACTCGCGTCTGTATGGACTATGAATTCCTGGTCAAAATTTGGACTGGCCAGGATGGGGGCCGTTATCAATTTAGCTTTGACTTCTTGAAAAGCTTCCTCGGTTTCAGGGGTCCATTTCAAACTTTTGGACTTCGTTTTTAGAAGTTCGGAAAGGGCCGAGGTTGTCTGGCTATAATCGGCGAAAAAACGCCGGTAATAGTTCGACATCCCCAAAAACCGTCGGAGCTTTGTAATAGTATTAGGCCGCTCGTATTCGACTATCGGCTTCAATTTCTCGGGATTGACTCTTAATCCTTGAGAAGAAAGGATATAGCCGAGGAACGGTATCTCATCTAAGCAAAAGCGAGACTTAAGCTTAATTGACAAGTTGGCCTCCCGTAGACGTCTCGCAACCTCTTCGAGCAACCGTACATGTTCTTCGAATTTCCAGTGCCCCCTGACCCAAAACTGGGTTCATCAACCTGGCCAACGCGGCTGGGCTGTTGATCAAACCGAATGACAGGCCCGCTCAGAGGGTTCTCGTTGCAGGGTAGGCGACACAGTTTTATCCGCCCGATTCCTAATGCTGCCAGGCTTGACCGAGGATGATCCCGTGTGTCGGGCTACGTCGGGCTGGAAATACCAGAACGGCCTTCGTCTTCACTAACGGGATTCACTACGCAAAAACCCGTCTGGTTGACGTCCACGGGATTCCCTCGCGGTTTTGGGCTAGGCTGCCCACACAAAATCAAAACGTGCTCGATAGTCCCTTACACGGGCTCTCCAACTGTCCGGGTGGTTCGCCGAGTCTAGTCGCTTCGTAACTGCCTATTTCCATCCGCCTCGTATCTCGGCAGCCCCTACCAGCACTCAATTTCGACGACGTGGGTGCTGCGTTTTGCTGCATCCGCCTTTTCATTCTTGAGATCGCTCGGCCACCCATTCCTCAGACCGCGCATTCGAAGCGTTAGATTTTCAGCCGCCCACCCCATTTAATTTGGACGTTAACTTTTACAATATAATAATTCCTACATTTCCACATCATTTTATACAACCCAAAATGTTACCGTACGATAACAACATTTCATGGAACAGGTTTTATAATATTTTTCTTATGATCAACACAAAAGTTATTACATTTTTGATCTTTTCAGTAGGAACTTTGTAAGATTTTTTGTTATTTCAACTACTAACGGTACATGTTTTATAACAACCGTTGTTATAAAAAAAATTGTAACAAAATAACACTGCTTGTTATAATTTTGTAATGTCTATATAGTCTGGTGTTGATTATAAGAGCAATATATGCAGATAAATAGCTGTATAGAATCGTTCCAGATCTAAAATGTGCAGTTGTTCCAGCATGGAATGAAATTCAACCATAGGTAAAGTAGATTCAATATATGCCAATATATGCTCAAACAATATTTGGGTCAAAGGAGGCACTACTCGTTATTAATATGTTGAATGTTTTGTGTAACTTTAATTAACAAGATTTTTTTTTGCTTGCATCTATTGTTATGCAACAATGGAGTTTAATGTTCATTGATAATATAGAGAAGTAAGGGTATGCGGTATACCGAAAAGTTTCGCCAAATACACCACGAAACGAAATTCCACGGAATTCCACGGAATTCAACTAGGCGAAATTTAGGATTTTGAATTTCGTTTCGTTTCGTCATATTCTAAAAATTTCGCCATTTTAAAATATAATTTGACGGAATTAAACGGAATTCCGCGGAATATCTAATCAATTTCGGAAACAAATTCATAGTATAAATGTCCATGTCATCTATCGGAGATCTTGCTAATCTTCATTCATTCATTCATTTATTTAGTCAACATCAAATTCATGATAATACTGAATCAACAATTTGCCGCCATAATACTCGATTTGCAGCTGCAGCTCTCCAACGTCGGTCACGCCCAACACTCGCCAGATCACGCTCCACCTGGTCCGCCCATCGTGCTCTCTGCTCTCCACGCCTTCTTGTACCAACCGGATGGTTAGCAAACACCAACTTTGCAGCGAGCTCGTGGTTCATCCTTCTCCGCCACACACCGTTCTCCTGTACGCCGCCGAAGATCGTTCTTAGCACCCGTCACTCGAAAACTCCCACTGCTTGCAGGTCCTCCTCGAGCATCGTCCATGTCTCGTGTCCGTAGAGAACCACCGGTCTTATTAACGTCTTGTACATGATATATTTGGTGTGGGGGTGAATCTTTTTTAACCGCAGTTTCTTCTGGAGCCCATAGTAGGCACGACTTCCACTGATGATGCGCCTTCGTATTTCACGGCTCACGTTATTGTCAGCCGTTAGCAAGGAACCGAGGTAGACGAATTCTTCTACCACCTCGAAAGTATCCCCGTCTATCGTAACATTGCTGCCAAGGCTTGTCCTGTCTCGCTCAGTTCCACCTACCAGCATGTACTTTATCTTAGCCGCATTCACCACCAGTCCGACCTTTGCTGCTTCACGTTTCAGCCGGGTGTACTGTTCTGCCACCGTTCCAAATGTTCTAGCAATAATATCCATGTCATCCGCAAAACAGACAAATTGGCTGGATTTTGTGAAGATCGTACCCCGGCTGTTGGGCCCGGCTCGTCGCATAACACCTTCCAGGGCGATGTTGAATAGTAAGCAGGAAAGTCCATCACCTTGTCGTAGTCCCCGTCTAGATTCAAATGAACTGGATAGTTCACCCGAAATCCTTACGCTGTTCTGCACACCGTCCATCGCTGCTCTTATCAGTCTAGTCAGCTTCCCGGGAAAGCTGTTCTCGTCCATAATTTTCCATAGCTCTATGCGGTCGATACTGTCGTATGCCGCTTTGAAGTCGATGAACAGGTGATGCGTTGGGACCTGGTATTCACGGCATTTCTGGAGGATTTGCCGTACGGTGAAGATCTGGTCCGTTGTCGACCGGCCGTCGATGAAACCGGCTTGGTAACTTCCCACGAACTCATTTACTTTCGGTGAAAGACGACGGAAGATGATCTGGCATAGCACTTTGTAGGCGGCATTCAAAATGGTGATCGCTCGAAAGTTCTTACACATTAACTTGTCGCCTTTCTTGTGGATGGGACAGATTATCCCTTCCTTCCACTCCTCCGGTAGCTGTTCGGTTTCCCAGATCTTGACTACTAACTGGTGCAGACAGGTGGTCAACTTTTTCGGGCCCATCTTGATGAGTTCTGCTGCGATACCGTCCTTACCAGCCGCTTTGTTGTTTTTGAGCTGGTGGATGGCATCCTTAACTTCCCTCAGCGTGGGAGTTGGTTCGTTCCCGTAATCTGCTGCACCAACATAGTCATTTCCTCCGCTGCTTTGGTCCTCCGTGCCTACATTCTCTTCGCCGTTCAGGTGCTCGTCGAAGTGCTGCTTCCACCTTTCGATCACCTCACGTTTGTCCGTCAGGAGGCTCCCGTCATTATCCCTGTAGATTTCGGCTTGCGGCACGTAGCCTTTGCGGGATGCGTTGAGCTTCTGGTAGAACTTACGTGTTTCTTGTGAACGGCACAGCAGTTCCATTTCCTCTCACTCCGCTTCTTCCAGGCGGCGCTTTTTCTCCCGGAAGAGACGGGTCTGCTGCTTCCGCTTCTGTCTGTATCGCTCCACATTCTGTCGGGTTCCATGCTGCAGCATTACCGCCCGCGCTGCATCCTTCTCCTCCAGAACCGCTCTGCACTCCTCGTTGAACCAATCGTTTCGTCGACTCCGTTCTACGTACCCGATAGTGTTCTCGGCTGCGTTATTGATGGCTGCTTTGACTGTACTCCAGCAGTCCTCTAGAGGGGCATCGAGCACACCCTCGTCCGGCAACGCTGCCTCGATATTCTGCACGTATGCGGTGGCGACATCCGGTTGCTTCAGTCGCTCTAGATCGTACCGGGGCGGCCGCAGGTAATGTACGTTGTTAATAACGGAGAGTTTTGGGCGCAGTTTAACCATCACCAGGTTGTGATCAGAGTCGATATTAGCGCTACGACAGGTCCTGACGTCGATAATGTCGGAGAAGTGCCGTCCATCATTCAGAACGTGGTCGATTTGCGATTCCGTTTGTTGTGGTGATCTCCAGGTGTAACGATACGAGAGGCTGTGCTGGAAGAAGGTGCTACGAATGGCCATGTTCTTGTAAGCGGCGAAATCGATGAGGCGTAGGCCATTTTCGTTCGTCAGCTGGTGGGCGCTGAGCTTTCCAATCGTCGGTCTGAATTCCTCCTCCTGGCCTACCTGAGCGTTTAGATCCCCTATGATGATCTTGACGTCGTGGTTTGGTCGTACTCGCGTTCGAGCTGCGCGTAAAATGCGTCTTTGTCATCATCAGTGCTTCCGGAGTGAGGGCTGTGCACGTTTATTATGCTAATGTTGAAGAATCGGCCCTTGATCCTCAACCTGCACATTCTTTCGTCGATCGGCCACCAACCGATCACGCGCCTCTGCATGTCGCCCATCACTATAAAAGTTGTTCCCAGCTCACGTGTGTTGCCGCAACTCTGGTAGATGGTATGAAACGTTCGCACCATAGATCCTGTCCAACACACCTCCTGCAGCGCTACGATTCCGAACCCGCGGTCCTTCAGTATATCGGCGAGTATGCGGGTGCTCCCGATGAAGTTGAGAGATCTGCAGTTCCACGTACCGAGCTTCCAATCGCAAGTCCCTTTTCGTCGCTGTGGTCGTCGCCATTGGTATCGGTTCGCATTCTTCTCTTGTTGATTTTCCGGTGCTAGTCTTTTTTACGGCTGGCTCGCAGGGCCTGACACCAACCCACTAACCCAGGGAGCTGGGCTGACCTTCCCGGAAGCTACGGGTTTTGCATTGGCATTTCCTCCAACTACAGTGCTAAATAGCTAGGCCCTAGCGCCAGTCTTCGCCGGGGGTGGTGTTTTTAATGGACGCCCAGGAGATAATATTTTACCTGAGCTTCCACCCCCAAATCTTGCTAATCTCGAGTTACTGAAAAGACTTAGTGTTAAAAAATCATCTCGAATATCGAGAAACAAACCAGTGCCAGGCTGAAAGTCTCTATAATAAAGACAAAACAAATCTCGAATATACCTCTTATCTCGGACCTACCATAAAGACATTTTTCAAAAGCCCAAGCAACACACTTGTCACAGAAGAGTCACGGTGGCGCAGGTTATTGTTGAGCAGAAGTCTTACTTCTTACAAATTAACACTTACTTGCTCGAAGTAAGTCGCAATGACTTCTGTGCAACAATAACCTGCTCCGCCGTGACTTTTCTGTGGCAAGACAAGTGTGTTACTTGAGAGGATGCTTTCAACGCTGGACCATAAATTACATTACGTGTCCAATAAGTTCTCATACATATGGTGGAGCGGACCTGGTGTGATGGCTAGAATACTTGACTATCACGCCGAGGACCTGGGGTCGAATCCCACTCCCGACAAACTTGCAAAATGTGAGTTCTTCCTTCGGAAGGGAAGTAAAGCCGTGTGTCCCGAGATGAACTAGCCTAGGGCTAAAATCTCGTTAATACAGATAAAAAAAAAAGTTCTCATACAAAATACAAATTTAGAAAATGTAATTGGGGGAGAATCGACTGTATTCTGTGCAACTCGGATTTTGACGGCTACGCAGTCTTGTTAAATCAAAACGAGTTGTTATCTAACCCGACGTGTCGAAACGTCGGGTTAGATAACAACTCGTTTTGATTTAACAAGACTGCGTAGCCGTCAAAATCCGAGAAAATGTAATTTTATTTCACATCTGTGATTTTTATTTTCAAAATAAATGCATGTATTGAAGGGCCACATAATACTGAATAAATAAAGCATACGGTTTAGAATAACCTTATTTTCTATTTGTTTTTAGAAGCCTAGCAATACACTACCGTTTTCTGAAATTCGTTTGCTCCGTCCGGCATGCAAAGAAAATTTTAGACAAGTTTTTGATTTTACGGTAGCTAAATAAAGTCCATAAGGTTAAATTTTGAGATTTTATTCCAAGTATTGTACCAAATGGATATACTAAGGCTAAAACAATACAATTTTAGTGATGATGTGGTAAGAAATTTGTAAGTAAGCTCAACTTGGGCAAATTTCTTTGAAAATGATCGTTATATTTAAATATAAACATCATAGAACGTAATTTCTGCCCAAAATTTACCACAGTAGGAATATAGCATGTCTTAGAAGTGAGAATAGTATGAATCAACAAGATAAGATGCAGCCAGCCTTCTTTAACACAGAAAAACTCATTGAAACAGGTACATGGACATTTTCTGCTCATAGTTGCTACTAGCAATGTTGATGACAGGAACCTAATTTGTTTTAACCTTATACTATTACTCATTGAAATGAGACGAAATTTCCATGAAATGGCGTGCGTGCCAGCTGAAATGAACTTACGACACATAAGCGATCAGCATAGAAGGATAGAGGACAATTAGTTCCAAAACCTATGCTGTATTTGATCAGTATTAGATGGCCTTTCAATACATTTGCTTTGAAAATCCTAATAACAGATGGGAAATGAATTCAGTTTAATTTTGTATGAGAATTTATTGGACACGGTGTATATTTTGGTTAAATTTCCTCATGGAATCAAATGTAAAAAAAAAATAAACTTCATTTTAGATTCCCGATTAGATTTTTGCAATTCCAAAATATGTTCGGGTTCTGAAGACATTGATTTAGGAGTTCGTAGCGGTATTCTTAAAGTTTTTCAAGTGCATCTGCAAGGGTTCATACCGATATTTTTTTTGACGAATTTTTTAAAGACTTTCAGGTATGATTTGAAAATGTCGAGTACGATAAAATAATGATACCTCCGCTATGCGCCCAGCCAACTTTTACGCTAAGGGAACTCGCTAAACAGTTTAAGTTGATATAGTTGAGCCAACAAACTCTGGACTAGTGAACCTTTTTTTTAAATATGCGTATTTATGAAAACTTTGTTTTTTCCATCTATGTAGCAAATGTAACAAAATAACAAATGTAGCAAAATAACTCCTAGGCTAGGTTATTTTGGGATCTAAAGTCCCGAATAGTAAAACCTGAAGGTTGAACATACACCGTTTTCATCGGGTATTTTCTTCTAAACTTCTTTGAAGATTTAAGATTATAGGCTTTCTCAAGAAGTTACGCTATTCACAGAGCTGAATGGTAAACATCTAGTTTATGTTTCTTATCAGAAACATTTTTTTATCTGTATTAACGAGATTTTTAGCCCTAAGCTAGTTCATCTCGGTTTATCAGAAACATATCTTACTGTAGAATTATGATAAACAATCGGCATTAGATCATATTATAGAGCTTTGAATTCCGGCACTGCAAGCTTGGGGAATTAAAATGAAAATTTTAGATTTTTCCCAATATTTTGACTCATTTTAGAGTTTCCTTCAAGGGCAATTCTGGTTAACCGTTTTTCGATTGGGATGCCATGAAACTGTTGGTGTCTGAACTTCTGAACATTGGATATTTGGATATTAAGTAAAACGTAGTGCACAGACAAACAGACGTAACACTTCAAACATTTTTCGAATCAAATCATAGTCACGGAAACATATTCGCCCAATGCCAAAAGGACTAAGTTTGGCCGACCACCAACTAGGTGGCGGTAGTGAGCGCACGTCAAACTCGAACAAAAACTATGCGAGCGCCACGGTTGGGCAGTTGGCCAACTATCAAATTTTGAAAAAGACCGGTAAATCGGTGTACGATGAGAATTTTCAGAGTGTTACGTCTGTTTGTCTGTGCGTAGTGTTTTTCTCTTATTTAACTAAATGAAACAATTGATTTCTTTGCACTACACCTCTAGTAGAGGTACCGTTTGGTTTGAAGATGGTGGATCATTTGTAGTTCGAGCATTGTATAACACCATCGCAATGATGCAACGTATTTATGAAGTCTTTGGAGCAATTATTGTAATTGTTTAAAATTCCAATATCTGTGATTAAAAATTGTAAAAATTGGATCTGGGACAATTTGCAGGAGAAGTTATTAAGGGCACTTTGCGCGCTATCACAGTCAACTTTGCACCAATTGACTGGATTGTTCGTATGCAGTGAGATGTGTACAATTTCTAGTCACGTAAAATTAAGTAAACTGGACCCCTTGCCCAAATGGTCTAACATCCAACTGTGGCAAATGAAGTCATAAGGGTCATAAGCGACTGGATTGTTCGTATGCAGTGAGATGTGTACAATTTCTAGTCACGTAAAATTAAGTAAACTGGACCCCTTGCCCAAATGGTCTAACATCCAACTGTGGCAAATGAAGTCATAAGAGTCATAAGGGAAACACAACTCATGCCAGTGACTGGTAGGAAAAAAAAATGCAAACACGCAGCATCAATTTGCACAAAATTTATATAACTGCAAAATTCCGCGAAGTTTTAAAGAAAATTTCGTTTCGTTTCGAAAAATACCGGGTGAATTCTGATTTCGTATCGATATTACGAATCATTTTTGAATTTCGTTTCGTTTCGTACCGCATCGCATCAAAAATATCACATACCGTTTCGTTTCGTATCGTTTTGAAAAAATCCCATACCGCATACCCTTATAGAGAAGAGAGAAAGCTGAAGAAGTCGTGTTTGTGCGAATCGCTGTTTGTCACTGTTATTTCGTGAATTTGTATCGATTATTTTGATTGTTGTCACTCCATCCGAAATACATTGCCGTGATTTGTATCGTGATAACAAACGAACTGAAACTCTTTATCAAAGATCATAAAAATCGGCAATTTTGTTTCAAACGTAACGAGAACGCGCGTAGCATCACCATCGATTGTGTGTACCCAGTGGCGTAGCTAGGAATTTGGGGGCCCGGTGCGAAAACAAATTGATAAGCCTGTTACCGACAATAACGGCAACAATGGGACGCCAAGTATTACCTTAAATGTTTGTTTTGTTTTGTTAGTTATTTTGCTGAAAATAAGAATAATAATAATAATAATAATAATAAAACTCGCCATAAAATTAAATGTTAGTAAAAAAAACAGAAAAAAAATAAAAGTTGTTAGTATTGTTAGTGATAAAAAAAAATGCTATTTGGGAACCCCTGCTCCAATAGAAAACTCATATTCAAATTAGTTAAGAATTTCTAATGTATGCCCCCCGATGGAGTACTAGATTGGTTAGAAAGGGGAACAATATTTATATGTATGAACACGAAATCCGGGATGAAAAGACAGGTCAAAGGAGGATCAACGGAGGGGGGAGGGTAGAGGAGAAGGAGAAGATCTTGGATTTTGGAGGAGCAAACTGGGAAGGAGGAATCAAGGAGAGTCGTTTTCGGGATAGCAAGCGAACGAGAAGTTCGACAGAAGTGCTTGAGGAAGTATTGCGATGGTAATCTCCAACGTTACGAAGTTTGTGCGATTTTCGAAGTGACAAGTGCTCCAGCGTTCGGACTATTTTCGGACTGGCAAGTGCTCCAGAGGTCGGAGACCTCCTAAACCAGATTCGCGGGTCAGCCATTACACACCCGAAACGTATTCTTTGGAATTAGCACCCGATCCATTGCTATCCAACATGAAGTTAACCGGACAAATCTTCCGGAACGGATCCACCCTGCCTTCTAATTACAAGTTTTTCCAGTATGTTTCAGACATACCAGCTAACCTGGTAAAATGCCAGTAAAATGGGCAACATGTATCATTGTACCCTTGCTTGCGTCACTTGGCGCAGTTCGGTCGTCCGAGCGTCCGACCGTGCCGAGCTCTCGACGCATACTAATTAGACACCAGCAAAACAAACTGCCTGGTGGCTAGGTATGCGGAGTGCGAGAGTAAGTCTCGGCTTCATATAAATAACTCGCTCGCACTTGTAGGTAGTGGGCACAAACAGGAGTGTGTTGTGGATTGGCATCTAAGCCGAAAAGAGAGATGAGTTTGTGAAATAGGAGTGTTCACGGTGCGGCTTCGGAGTCAGTTTGGCTTTCTATTCCGCAGAACCATTACCTGTTCTGTGGCTTAGTTGGTTAAAACGCCGGTCTAGCGAATACGGAGTCGTGGGTTCGAATCCCACCAGAACGCGATTTTTTTCACAAATTTCATCTCTCAATTTGCCAATTAGCAACATTCCGTGCCTTCTAATTACAAGTTTTTCCAGTAGGATCCACCCTACTCCGGTACGCGAGCCTCACCTTGTGATTACGGTGCACATCTCGTGAAGA
Source organism: Aedes albopictus (assembly GCF_035046485.1). Taxonomy (NCBI): domain Eukaryota; kingdom Metazoa; phylum Arthropoda; class Insecta; order Diptera; family Culicidae; genus Aedes; species Aedes albopictus. Next base: position 183,216,722 of record NC_085136.1, on the reverse strand, counting down.
ACCACTGTCGATCCAGCCGCCCTCCGACGCGACGCCGTCGGCCACCAGACATGCTGTCGACCATCGGTTCCGAACCCATCCCTTCACCCGAAGCGCCACCGTCTCGGCGCTCGCTCCGGCTGTCATCGTGTTGACGCCGACCACGTGCTCCGGCAGGTATGTCACCGTCTCCTCTCCCTCTACCTCACCGCAATGGGCCCCAACGAAGAAGATAAAAATGATGTTTGTAGATACTAACCCACACACCCAGATATCAATATAGTAGAATAGAAAATCAACTCAGTCCCTTTGGTTTCCAAAAGCGAGAGATTAATTCCCCTATAAGTCTGCTTGGCCTTTCCCTTGTTCGCTAAATTTCAGTTGGCAAGTAAGTGTAGGGTTGCTCATGTTTCCCCCTGGTCAATGCCGACCCTGAGGTACTTTTTAAGGTGAGCTGGCCTGGGCGTATGGACGCCGATGCCACAGGATGCGTGGAGCGTCCCATCGGTAGTTACAAGCCCTTATGAAAATTACATAATATGTACATATTTTACAATGATAAATCTATACAACGGAGACGAACCAGCCTCGGGCTGAAAGTCTCGATAATAAAGATAAAAAAAAAAATCTATACATTTAACTGTCGAATGATTGCACTATTGTTTGTTGTACAAAACGTTAAAAAATCTCGCTTGTTGTACTCAGCATTATAGTGATGCTGGCAGTGGTGCACAACGTAAGGTTAAACATTATCTATCTTGTCTTATTTTCTGTTTTCTTTTAGGTTTTTTTTTTCCGGAGCGCAAGATTTTTTTTTTTATTAGAATTACGCCGAAATTTTTTTTTTGCAATTTCTCATCGTAATAGGTTGTTTTACCTCACGCAAATCTGACAGGAAAAGGCCTACTTTCCCACACCAAATTAACAGTGCTGTAATGGTTCATTACAGCACTGATTTGCGTTGCGAAATGAACCATTACAGCACTGTTTCCAGTTTTGATCAACTTCTTGATGCTTTCTGGACGCAGTTTTGAAAAATTGTGACAACTACACAGTGTAACCTGCTATGATTAGATTTTCTTGCAAAAACTTGCAAAAAACGTTGTAAGCAACTCGGTGCAGAACTCGATTTTTACAGCACGAGTCGTACATTTATCCAACGAGGCTTGCCGAGTTCTGCACCTTGTTGCGTAAACTACTATTAACAATTTATTTAGGAATTGCACCAAATAATCCTTTATAAACCCTTTCAAAGATTGCTTTACTTTTTTCTTTAAGAAACCGTTCTTGAAGTATAATTTGTCTTCAAGAATCTCTTAAGTTGTAAATGCAAGGATGTCATGCAGTATTCCTTTAAAAGCACTCCTTCAGGAATGTTTATGTATTATTATTAGCTTTATTAATGAGGCTTTCAGCACTTGGCTGGTTCACCTCAGTCATTCAGGAATGTTTTCAAAAGTACTACAGAGTAATTCAAAAGATTCTTGCAAAGGCTTCATCGAGTATTTCTCGAAATGTTAGTTCAGGAATCTATCAATTATATCTCTGAAGATTCATCTAGAAGATCATCTAAAGAATTCTTGAAAAAATCCAGAAAACAATACTACAAAAACGATTCATTCAGAACCAGATATTCTTCCAAGAAATTACATCGGGATTCCGTCGGAGGAAGAGAAGCCCTTCTAGAATTACTTTAAACATTCTTCTTTTTCTTCCTCAAAATATTCCATTGGTGATTTTCCACGATAGTCAAATATTTCTCCATAGATTCTTTAAGTATTTCTCAATTTATTCAGTCAAATAACTCTTTCAGATTGTAGGGACTTATAAAGAAAGACGTCCAGTTCGTACAACGGTGTTATTTATTATGACATTATCTAGTTTACATTAAACACAGGCCTACTACAGTTCGGCCATCTTGACAATAACACATCGCCCTCGATGTGAACTGCTACTCCATCATCATATTCGTTCCAGCTCCAACTCGTTGACTCCTCCTCCTCTCAAATACTTTTCAGTTTGAGAGTAATGCGTCAAATAGCGTGCGACCGCCAACAGTAATTCTTCTAAGCTTCACGCTTCATCATCCTCCGGTGATGTTTCTCCAAGCCAGAACTGACTGTTTTCTCAATGTGTAATCGCTTCTCCAACGTTTCTTCACGAATAACTTCAATTTGGTTTTCATATGCCGAATACATGTACTGGGTTATCCCACTTCTGAAATATAGGGACTTATAAAGAAAGATGTCCAGTTCGTACAACGGTGTTATTTATTATGACATTATCTAGTTTACATTGAACACAGGCCTACTGCAAGATATTTCTCCAAGATTTAAACTTCTAATTTCCTCAACATTCATAACTTATCTTGGCGTCCTTTTTAAGATTTCTTAGGAATTATTTCCTAGGATAACTTCAGAAATCCAACCACAGCTCCTAAAACAACTGCAAGGATTCTTCATGAAGTTTCTCGAAGGTTATGCAAAGAGATTCAGCCTAGAATTCCTCCAAGAAATTCCCAAAGAATCAATTGTTTGAATTATATTTTTAGATGGGCTTCAGTAGGAGTTCTGTAGGAATTCTTTCGAGAAATCTGGACTTCATGTAACGATTTTTTCATTATCCATCAACTTTAGGAGTTTTCTCAAGAGTTCCTTCAGAAATTTTTGCTAGTATTCTTCTGGACACTTTTCAAAAAAAATTCTATTCCGATTTTTAATAAGACTCCTTCAAAATTCTTCCAAGTAACCTTTTGAAAAATCATTCTTAGTTGATGATGATTAATCTGGGCTTAGGGGAATATCTGTAAGTAAAAAGAAAATCTGGTTTAGTACTGTTCCTTTGAATTCCACTAAGAATTTGCATCCTTTGACAGATACGTATTTCGACCTCAACTGTAAGGTCGTCTTCAGTGTCTTGTACTTGACTCGACTTGTCTTGAATCGAGACAAGTACAAGACACTGAAGACGACCTTACAGTTGAGGTCGAAATACGTATCTGTCAAAGGATGCAAATTCTTAGTGGAATTCAAACGAACAGTACTTAACCCGATTTTCTTTTGACATACATTCTAAGTATCCATCACACATCTCTGTCGAGAATTTCTCCAGAATTATTACGTTATTTTTTATATAATCCGTGCTCACTTCATAGAGGATATCTATCGAGAATTTTTCAGGAATCACTTCAAAAATTCATACGGGTATTTTTCCAAGGATCTCTTGAATATTTCTTCAAAAAATCAGTTGGAAATTAAGATTCTGTCAGATTTTCTTCAAGGATTTTGTTAGAAACTCCTGCGAAGGTTTCATCAATCGGATAAAGCATTCCTTGCCTATTTTTTTAAATACTTAACATTTCCAAAGCTTCTACCAAAGATTACTTTTGTGATTTTTCCAGGAATCGATTTAGGATTTCTTCTGAGGTTACTCAAAATTCTAAAGGAATTTCTTCAAAGAAGCCTTTAGAAATTGCTACCAAACTTCGTTCAGAAATTTTTACAGAGATTTCTTTAGTAGTTTATTCAATAAATTCTCTTGCGATTTCTACGAAGATTCGATCAGATTTTATTCAAGTAATCTCATAGAATTTCTTCAATTGATTTCATTCATTCATTCCTAAACTGATTTTCCCAGGTACTTTACAAATAATTTTGTACAAGAAATCTTTTGGGATCCTTTCGTGCAAGGATTTCTTTATGTATTTATTTAATTACTCCTGCAAGAGTTTTCCGGAGAATATTACACAAATTCGTCCAAGAAATTCTATTGGAGTTCCTCCAGAGGATGCATTGAGTGTTTTTGCTAGATTTTTTTTAGAAATTCCTCTAATAATCCTATTCAAGGATTTATTAATTCCTGAATACTTTGGAAACTCAAATTAAAAAATATAAGAATTCTTTTAATTCTCACGGAAATTCCCCCAAGAAATTCTATTGGAATTTCTTCATGCATTTTTAGGAAATTGTTTGTGATCTCCTCTGGTAATCATCTTATTTTTTTGGAAATTCTTTAGGTAATTCTCTTGAGATTTTCTCGGTCGTTTCGTTGTAAATCTATTTTTTTAATTTGAAAAAGTGTATCTCATAGAACTTCAAAAGTAATAACAAACGGAATTCCATGAATAATTATCAGAAGAAATTTGCAGAGGAGTTACCAAAGAAGCTTTTTAAAGTTGCCACTAAAAATTACAAACGAATTGACTAATTAATTTTCAAAGTACCTGTCGAATGCATTTCGACTATTGAACTATTGAAAGAATTACAAAAGTAATTGTCAGTTATATGCAAACGGACTGCTGGTGAAACTTTCGAAGAAATTGCTGAAATCCCGTGATAAATTTCTAAAGCAATTGCCCAAAGAATTTCAAAAAGTGATGTCAAAGATATTTTCTAAAATAATAACCTAATTCAACTTCGCATATTATTGCCGAGAAATTTCCAAAAGAGTTTTCGAACCAGAGTTCGAAGGAAGTGCCGAAATAGTTTTCAAAAACATTTGCAAAGAAAACCCCAAGAATAATTTTATAGGAATTTTTGGATCAAATCTAATCAAAGCATTTCCCAAGAATTTGCCAGAAATACTCCGCCAAAAAATATTTCAATTTTTTTTCAGGTAACTCACAGAAAATTCGCCGAATGAATTACCAGAAAAATGCCATATGAATTACCCGGCCAATTCACGTAGGGATTGGCATAGAAGTTTCCACAAAAGTGTTGAAGTTATTTCGAAACTAATTACCAGAGGTTTTCGCAAACGAATTGTAAACAAAAAATCAGTGAAAAGTTGCCGATAATTAGTTGAAGAAGTTTTCGAAGGAATTGCCTAACAATTGATCAAAAGTAAAAGAAAATTTTCAGAGCAATTACCAAATTTATTTCCAAATTAATGTTTAAGAATAATCTTTAACGAATTTGTACAAGGGTCTCCGAGGCAATTACTGAAACAGATACAAAAAAATCCGAAGAAATACTTTAGAAATTAAATACTGTAAATAATGTAAAAAATCTCCCAGGATTTCCTCCAAGAAATTCTACTGGAATTCCTCAATGAATCCTTTAGGAACTCTTCCATGATTTTTATCAGATTTTTTTCTATTGATACCTTCAAAAATTTCTTTAGTGATAACACCAGTTTCGCCCGGATTTCCTTCACGAAACTTCTAATAAATGTTTCTAAGGATTTCACCAAGCATTTTTTTTTCATGTTCGGTGTTCCAAGAACTCTTTCTGGGATATCTTTTACGATTCATCTGGGAAGTACTTCAAGGACTTCTTTACAAATTCTTCAAAGATTTTCTTCGAAGGTTGCTACAGCGATTGCTTAGGAAACTTCTCCTTTAATTCTGAAGGAATTTCTTTAGTATTATGTAATCCCAATATCTCCATAAAGAGTTTCTTAAAGATTTCCACAAGCGGGAGCTACCTTATATGTTCTCTTCAGCATTTTTTTCAGAGGAATACTTTAGGGATTCTTTCAAGATTTTTAGAAACTTATTCAAGTGTTTTTTTTTTTTTGCACTGTCTCATACGATTTTTCTTGAAGTCCATTCAAGGATTCCTTAAGAATTTGTTCAAGCGTTTCTTTAGTCACACCTGCAGGGATTTCCTCAGAAATTCCTCTAATAATTGCTGTAGGAAATCATCCATAGGTTCCTTAGGCAACATCTTCAAGTCCTCTTTCACAGTTCGTTCAAGAATCTTTTAAGAAATTTCAGTAAAGATTTAATCTTTTTTCCAAGGTTTTTTTTCAAGTTACGTATAAAGATTTGCTTATGGATTTTTCAAAAGATGATCACATTCATCCCCAAAGAATTCCTGCACACACTTTCTAGAGGGGGTCTTACAGAAATTCCTCCAAGGAAATGTATAGGAATTCTTCTGAAGTATTTTTTTTTTTAAATTTGCACCAAAGAATTTGGAATTCTTTGAGGTTTCTGACATTGATTTCTAAGAAAAAATATCTAGGCGTTTCATAATTAGTTCTTTCAAAAATACCTTTGCTTGCAAAATTTCTTCAGGAATCCTTTAAGTAAATACCAGTGAATCAAAATTCAACCATCGCGCAACAATAATGACAATGTCGCAACCTGTATTTGTTGCGACAAAACAACCCATGCGACATAAGTTTGTCCCAACTTGAAAATAATGGGATTAACATCGTACACCACGAGTTTAGAGATTTTTAAGCCTTGCATTGCGATTTTCGAACGGTAACTTCGAGTCGGTAACACTGCAACTCTTGTGAAGCTCTATCATCAAACAGTTTCGACTTTGGGTTAGTAATAATTGATTATTCATGAGTTGAAAAGTACGCAACAAATTCAGCTTCCGTTTTGTCTGCAACAAAAAATTTCGAGATCATGTCATTATCTGTCACCAGTAGGGATAAAGACTAATCGTCGCACCTTCTTTGTTGCTTGTTTTGTGCTGTGCCTCTTTTGTCTGACAATTCTCTTCACTGGTAAATACTCATAGTACTTCTAGTACTTCTAGTACTACTTCACAGTACTGTAGTAATCCTTCAAGAACATCATCAAATATGCCTCCAAAATCAACCCAATGATTCTTTCCAAACACATCTTAGAATTCATCTAGGCGATTCTTCAAGGATTTCTTTAACAATTTATACAAAAATTCCTACAGACATTTTTACAAGGATTTCTTCGGGTATTCATTCAAATTTCTTTAGAAAATCCCCCAAGGATCCATTCAGGAATGGCTCCAAGCGTGATCTCAAATAATCATCAAAGATATTTTCCATTAGAAACTCCTGCAAGATTCCTTCTTAAAGAAATCCCTAAAATCAATCATGAAGAAATTCTTTAAGGTCCATCTGAAGGATTTATTGAATGACTTTATGAACAATTCCGAAGAGGTATTTCTGAACGACTGATTGAAAAAATCCTACAAAAAACCTCAAAGGAATTCCTGAAGCATTTCTTGAGATTTTTTTGAAGAAATTCCTGAAGAAATGTTAGGAGGAGTTCCAGAAGGAATCATTGTATATATTCGTGAACCAATGCTTAGATTTTTTTTAAGCAATCCATGAAAAATGTTCTGAAGTAAATATGAGAGGAATTTTTGTAGATGTCTTTGAAGTAACTACCTAATAAATCAAAAAAGATATTCTTGCCCGAAGGAATTTCCGTGACATGCGTTCAGTTCTAAATTTTGATAAATGGGGCCCCTGAATTTCAGCTGCTACCTTAAGCTAAATCAACAGCTATGTTCGGTTCTACGTTTAGGATATCAGGGACGTTTTCATAATGCTCATGAATTTTACTTCCATATCGGTACTGAATATCGTAAATTCAATTTTGATTTCGAGCACATTTTTTATTGTATTTTCTGCAAGTACAAAGAGTAGTCATCAAACTAATATAAACTAAACTACATAAATAAAGGGTGTACATTTATAATTGTTAATTAATAACACTAGTTTACAGCATTTCTGAACTCGGTAAGCTGATGATCGTTTTTGTTTGGTGTAGAATCATGCCCTGAGTTCGAAAACGCAAAGGAAAAAAGTTACAGTAGAGCGGAAATTTTGTCGACTTTCCATACAAGGTTGATGATTTGAAATCGATTTTTGTTCTATTTTTAGGCACAGTCGCTCACTTCACACATCTCATTCTCCATAATCAATGGTCCTATTGAGCTGATTTTTTTACTGTAACTCGTCTACATATAATACGTCAAATAAACGTTGAGAAAGAATTCTTAAATTGTTTTTTTTTCTTATTGAACAAAAATATTTACATTTCTTCATAAATTTTTGGAAATTTTTCTAAATTTTAAGGAGATTGCCCCCAAATCTCGCCAATATCTCGAATTTCATCAATCTAACGCAAAGCTTGCATTCAGATGATCGAATGCTATTATATTCAGCTTTTAAATTATGGAAAAAGATTTAAAATTGGTTGATCAAAACGCAAGTTATTAGAATTTTATTGAATTCCATATTTTGATTAGTTGTAAAACTCGACATTGAGATAAAACTAAAAAAAACTGTTCTACTTAAAAATTTTTGAAGCACGGTTTCGAAATCAGCGCAGAATTATGCTTCAAAAATCTTGGTCGTTGACAGAAGTTCATGACTTTCGTTTTATTTTATAAACTAATGTAATAGAAATTCAAAATAGCCATCTGTGTTCCCCATTCAAAAAACTCTTGATAATCACGAAGAGGCCCCTACATACCTATTAGCAGATCGGCAAGTATTGAACTTATACTTATAGGAATCTTTCGCTGATCACAGAACTTTATTCAAACTGGGCCCCCGAATTCAGGGGGCTTCCAAATCAGGAAAGGTTTATAACACTAGACCTGCCCTGATTTGGAGGCCCCCTGAATTCAGGGGCCCAGTGCGGACCACACCCTCCGCACCCCCTTGCTACGCCACTGTATGTACCTGTTGCTACTTCAGTCGTCCACATGATGAACCACATACAATGTCAGTGGCCGAACACCCTTCGCCCTTATCATCTACAAGCATTAATGCTACCGATCAAACCATTGCAAACAACAAGGATGAAGTGATTCAATTGTACCTGTCTAATATAGCGACCGATGAATCGGAACATGAAATTGAGGATATGGTATGCGAGTCCATTGGAACCAATGAAGTGCTTTCCGTGAAACGCTTGGTACCTGCTTGGAAGGAAACTTCAACTATGGATTATGTGTCCTTCAAAATAGTTATCGATGCAAAATTCGGCAACGCTGCATTCAAACGTTCAAATTGGCCAGAAGGAGTGCGATGCCGAGAATTCAGAAACCTTCCACATATGTATGCCTTGGAGACCATCTAACAACGAGTGCCAACGTACGATTTAATTTTGTCCTGATCTGATTCATATATTGTGACTTGTGATTTATTTTGAACCTGTGAATAGCGTTGCTTCGTTTTCATTGTATTAGGTCTGTTAAGTAATTTGTACTATATGTATATTTTTGTATTTCACCAGGTGATGGTAGTGTGAACTGGGCGATGAAATTCCATGAAAATCGTTCAATGTGTTACGTCTGTTTGTCTGTGATGAAGTTAAATAAATAAATAATTGATAATGATTCAGAGAGCACATGTAGGGTATTGTACCAATTGGGCAGGTGTATCTATTTTGGGCACTTGCCGCTATAACTAAGTCAATTTCAATCCGATTGATTTGAATTTTTGTACAGAGTTAGATACTGTACATGCCTAACTCTGTACAAAATTTCAAATCAATCGGTTTGAAATTGACTTAGTTATAGCGGCAAGTGCCCAAAATAGGTACACCTGCCCAAATGGTACAAGACCCTAATACAGTTTTTTTTTTCTTTAAGTAGAAATTTCAGAGGATACAAATATGGCTTGTAATCGATCGCGTAGTGAAGCCATTGAAGTAATTCAAAGCTTTCAGTTTGATATGCATCATGCTTCAATATGGATTAGGCAAGCGTAACACCACGTAACGTTTCAATTAGTCCGACTGAAATTCTAGCCCGAATAAGAACCAAACCATATGAAACGTACAAATTTAGATTTGAGCACAAAAATTCCACTCTCAAATTCTCTGATATTAAATATCTGGATTAACCAATCAGGAGGTGACACATGTTGGCGCAATTTCCACCCAACAGTTCGAGGGTTTGATGCCTCACATGTGCTAGACAGATCATTCCCAAGTTGATCTTAAAGTGAGAAATTTTGTAAATTTTCCAAGCATCGCTCGCTTTGTCTTAGGGATCACTACGTAAGAATTAATAACGTTTATCAAAGCTTGAGTCGACATTGTTTCTCTCGGTACCAGCGAAGTATAGAACCCAAACGCAAGCCTAAGTCTTTTTGGAAATACGTCAACGAACAACGTAAGGAATCTGGCCTTACTTCCTCGATGGAGTTGAATGGGATAACTGCTTCTTCTACTTCGGAAATTTGTCAACTGTTTGCCGATAAATTTGCAAGCGTGTACAACAACGAAATCATTACCGACGCCCAAGTTAGACGTGCAGCCAGCAATGTTCCTCTTTCCGGTCAAACGATGAGTGCTTTGGACATTCGAGCTGATGCGATTGCTAGAGCTGCTTCCAAATTGAAGTCGTCTTTCAACCCAGGGCCGGATGGTATTCCTTCCGTGTTCCTGAAAGAGCACATCTCCCACCTGCTAGCACCACTCCACCGTTCATTCGAAATGTCGATTTCCAGTGGCATTTTCCCTTCCTGCTGGAAAATTGCATTCATGTTTCTAGTACACAAAAAGGGAAGCAAACGCGATGTGAACAACTACCGAGGAATCGCGGCTCTGAGCTCTATTTCAAAGCTGTTTGAGTTGGTCGTTATGGAGCCTGTCATCTCGCACTGCAAACAACACCTCTGCCCCGATCAACATGACTTTTTGGCCGGCCGCTCTACCACCACCAATTTATTGTGCCTCACATCGTATATCATCGAAAGTATGAATGAACACGTGCAGACCGATGTCATCTACACAGATCTATCTGCTGCTTTCGACAAGCTGGACCACGACATTGCTATCGCTAAACTCGACAGATTCGGCCTCAGTGGTAATATCTTGCGCTGGTTCCGGTCGTATCTCTCCAATCGTCAACTGATGGTATCCATAGGAGATTTCAGATCAAAACGTTTTCACGCTTCTTCCGGTGTTCCTCAAGGAAGCCACCTGGGACCGGTGATCTTCCTACTGTATATCAACGATATCCATCTTATCATTGAAGGACCCCGATTATCGTATGCCGACGCCCTCAAAATGTTCCTCAAGATTCGCACCCTTGCCGACTGTCAATTTCGTCAGCAGCAGATTGAACTTTTCACTAACTGGTGCTTGTTGAACCGAATGACTGTCAATCCTACGAAATGCTCCGTCATCACGTTTTCTCGACGAAAGAAGCCGGTTCTCTTCGACTACAGCATGCTTGGCGTCACTATCGATCGAGTTAACCACATCAAAGATCTAGGCGTTATACTGGACTCCCAGCTGACATACCACCAGCATGTATCGTATACGGTCAACAAAGCTTCCAGAGCTCTGGGATTTATCTTCAGAGTAGCGAAGAATTTTTCCGACATCCATTGCCTGAAGTCTCTTTACTGCTCCCTAGTGCGCTCAATTCTTGAATACTGTTCTGCAGTCTGGAGCCCGGCTTACTGCAACGGTTCCGAAAGAATTGAATCTGTCCAACGTCGCTTTCTCCGTTTCGCGCTTCGAAAATTGCCTTGGAGGGATCCGATTCGTTTATCGAGCTACGAAAACCGCTGTCGTTTAATCGATCTCGAGTTACTCCGTAACCATAGAGAAACGACCAGAGCACTGATGATTACAGACACGCTACAAGGACGTATAGACTGTGGGACAATCCTGGAACAAATAAATTTGAACGTTCAGCCACGTGCGCTTTGCAATAGCATTCCACTAAGATTGCCTCTACGAAGATCTAATTATGCAATGCACGGCGCTATACACGGGTTGCAACGGACTTTCAACAGAGTCAATCTTCGATTTCCATCTGGCCCGGGAAACTCTTCGCCGGAGATTCTCTACGTTTTTTAACAGTAGAAACAACTGACTACGTCTGTGTTAGAATTTAAGCTTGTATTTTACCTTTTGACATGTCTTTTGTTTCGTTTGCTAGCATATTTCTCTTTGTATTATGTATATAATTTTAACACCAAACATCATTGGGGCATGTTGGTGCCTGTTGATGCACACACAACAAATAAACAAATAGACAGTTCGTTAGCCAAAGTTAAGCCGAAAGATTAATTACCAAGTAGTGAGAGAAGTTCGCAGTGAAAGATTGTTAAACCACAACGGTAATTTGCAAAAAGCGTAGAGCAGTGAGTTCAAACTATAATTTAGAATAAAATTCCCTCCTACAGTGTCGTAATTGCTAAGTTGAAAGTTGAAAAGCGAAGCCAAATCTAGTTACCCCAAATACACAGCTTTTACAGGTAATTAAGTGATGCTAATTTCGATCAAATGCGATTCTAAAGGTGATTTTGTTCGAAGGTCAACACCTTCGAACGAAGGTTTTAATTGCGGGCAGATTTGTAGTGGCCATAACCGTGGCAAGAACGGCGTGCAAACCACCGCAGCCTTTGTGTTTCATCGACCGACCTACGTGATTGCCGCCCTCCCACGTGCTCGGTGGTGAACACCTATTGTTGAAGAACAATACCCACTCGGATCATCACGGTTGCAGCGCGTCCTTCGTATGGGCCTGTGCAAACGCCCTGAGCAACTGAAGCCCGCTGCGCAATAGTGTTCTTCTTTGAGCGCCGTCAAATCGTCCCAAGGTTCACCACACGTGACTGGCCCGACGCGAGCATTCACCGGCGTCTTCGCGCTAGCCCCACTGTCGTGCAGTGAGAAGTGTGAATCACAGCGTTCTATTTTCCGTCACCGGGCCACCCTAGTCCGGTTCAACAGCCGAACCACTGAAACACACTGCGCACACGTGTTCTACCCCGTTTGCAAAAGCAAACCGCCGTAAGTTCCATCACACGTGACTGGCCCGACGCGATCATTCACCGGCGCCCTCGCGCTAGCCCCGCTGCCAACAGGTGTGCAGTGTGACGTGTGAATCACAGCGTTCCGTCTCCGTCGCTGAGCCGCTCTAGCCTGGTTTGTCGACAACACCAGCTTGCCGCCAGACATCCAGTTCACGTGCACGTTCATCATCCGTCGGCTCACCGATCCGAATCCACGATCATTCGCTACGTCTTCATCGCCGACGATCGTCAAGTCATTCTCCAGCATTACCAAACCTTCTGAGTTGAAGATCAAGGTCAGACCTCTTAGCTAGTAATCTAAAACCATTGTACACACACTACTAACCTCCTAACGCCAATATTCCGGAAAAATTATAGTATCCAACCATTTTGCAAACCATACAACCTATTGTAGTATGGAACTGTCGTTAAGGTTCCTCATCCGCTGTGAGGTGCTGAATCCATTGGTAATTGAAAACTTTGAGAAGCTGATCGAACGAATTCATCAAACAAAGTTTATGACAGTGTACTACTCGTACATGACTCTGGCGGTTCATCCTTCTTCGAATGTTCTCAACCGTGATTGCTTCCCAGACTTCTCCAATTCCACTATTGTTTTTGATCTGTCCATGTTGCAAGAAATCCGTGGAATTCCAGATCCGCTCCGATCGGAGCACATCCCAAAAATTTTTGCAAACAAGTTTGGCCAAGTCAGTTGCGTCAGAAGGTTTTTCATTGACGGGTCAAAAACAAATGATTCCACTGGATTTGGTGTATTTAATGAGCTTCATAGCGCCGCCCATAAACTTCAAAGTCCTTGCTCAGTATACATCGCAGAATTGGCGGCTAATTGCCTCTCTTCCCTCTGATCAATATTCCATTTTTACGGATAGTCTCAGCTCAATTGAGGCTATTCGCTCAATGAGGCCGGTGAAGCACTCCCCGTATTTCCTGAGCGAAATTCAATCAATTCTGAGTGCTTTATCGCATCAAGCATATAACATCACTTTGGTTTGGGTCCCTTCACATTGCTCGATCCCGGGCAATGAGAAAGCGGACTCACTCGCCAAAGTTGGCGCTAAGGAAGGCGATATTTATGACCGTCATATCGCTTTCAATGATTTTTTTACGATTGCCCGTCAGCATGCCTTGATTAGTTGGCAACAAAAATGGGATGCAGGAGAGTTGGGCAGGTGGTTACACTCAATTCTCCCACAGGTATTGAAGACGGCGTGGTTCAAGGGGTTGGATATGGGTCGAGATTTTATCAAGATAGTGTGTCGACTTATGTCCAATCACTACTCTCTGGGCTCGCATTTCTATCGAATAGGGCTCACAGATAGCAATCGTTGTAGCTGTGGTGCAGGCTATCAAGATATCAACCATATTGTGTGGGAATGTCCCGAATACGGTATTGCCAGATCCGATTTATGTGCATTAGAGTGGGTCATCGTTTATATGGAAACATGAAAAAATCAATGGTATCCCATCAGATCAAAGCTTTTTTGATTTCATTTCAGGACCCAAATAAGTGTGCAAAATTTGGGCACGATCGGTTATGTCTACGTTTTGCGCATCGCGTTTGAAGTTTGTATGGGGTTTTACATGGGAAAACACACTTTTTTGCATTTCTCTCATAACAAGCTCGAATTTGTCTAAAACCTTGTAACCGATAATGTGAAAACATAGCCTAGGGTGTCCTGAAAAACTTTGTCGAAGACCGCGAAGTGATCTGATGCTTATGAAAAAAGTTATAGCGTTGGCATTGCCTGGCGAAACAGCATGATTTTGTTGCTATTGTTATTCCTTTACATGTTAAAACATAAACACATGCATGCGGTTCGTTGGTAATAACTATTTTCACAAGCATCGTATCACTTTGCGGTCTACAACAAAGTTTTTCAGAACATCCTAGGCTATCATTTTACAGAATCGGTTAGAAAGTTTCAGACAAACTTTTTCAACTTATGACAAAAATGCAAAAAAGTATGTTTTCCCATACAAAATCCCATACAAATTTCAATTGCAATGCGCAAAGTGTAGACGCAACCGATCGTGCTCAAATTTTGCACAGATACTCAGGACCCGAAACGGAACCAAAAAAGCTTTGATCTGAGAAAACGGTTCCGATGACCCACACTAATGTGCATCCCTCAGGGCCCGAGGGAAACCAGAAAAAGAAGACATTAGAGATGTGTTGGGTAAACTTGATCTTGAGTATATGAAGCTTGTGTACGACTTCTTGAAGCAAGCTGAAGTCTTCGTCTGATATCCCCGTCTTGTTGTTCCACTTGTCCACCTCGTGTCTTTATTTGATATCCCAGTCTTGTTGCTCCACTTGTCCACCTCGTGTCCCTTCGAAAATCGTCTGTATGTATCGTTACAGGTTGTATGTCCACTCTACGTTTGACCAGCAGCAATACGCCACACCAAGCTGTCACGTGTCAATGAAAAGCCCCATCACCCTATCCTTTCCTCAAATATTTTTGTTCCCCCTAACCTCGACCAAACCGCGAGTTTTTCGGTTTCCCAAAACTAACATAGTTTATAAGACAAAAACATGAAATTGTAAATAGTTTTAACTGGATTCGGCTCCGTTATGCCTGTTGGGGCATGAGCCTTAAATAAATGATTAAGTAAAAAAAAACCCTATTGTAGTAAGTGAAGTACTGTAAAGAATTGGTGACGTCAGTTAGTTTGATATTTTGAGATTTTTGAGTTTGGTCCCGCGATCGGTAGACCCGCCCTGGGGAGTTAGCTGGGCATCCTTGAAACGCGCATTTCCGCATCGCACTGTAAAGCGTGTTAGCGCTAAAGCGGATTTGTTACTTCCATCGCTTTTTTTTTTATTCCTGTTCGGGTTTGTCACTGCGACCAGTTTTTAGATCTATTGTGACATTACCCGTATCCTTAGTGTAGTGCATGTCGCATTACTCAATTGCCATTGAGGGACAATAAAGTATCGATTTTGATACAGTATTTGTTTTGTTTTGTTTGAAAACAAAACAAGAGTACTGATATTGGCCATGCATCGGAAACCTAGCATCACCCTTGTTTTACTGCTAAATTCTGCCCAGGTTTAGGACCCGGGTTTTAACATTAGCAGCAATATCATTCCAATAATGGGACATGTGTTCAGTAATAAGGATTCTAGTATGTTCCTTGCGTACTAGCACTTTCCAGTCTTCGAAGAGTTAGTACATACATGGATCCCTAACCCAATTTGATTTCCTTTGCATTGAGTTTAGCCTCAGATGGTGAGGTTTTTAACTATATGCAAAGTAAAGTTGGTAAGCTCAGTTTTATTCAAAAACTGGAAGTCTCCAAACACCAGTAGTAAGGACTAAATACTATAATTCCTTGAATTACCAGAACACATATTCCAAAAACTGAAAAATAGGACGACACTAGATTTCGGTTTGGTAGATCTATCACCGCAACGCAACCCAAAAAGGCGATCTACCCACGCTACGGGCTCCGTTAAAGATCGAGCACCTTTTAAACCCCCTCAACCATTCATCCCTCAGCACGGGTCGCCTGACACCTTGGATTGGGGTTACCTGTTTGGTGGACTTTTACCCCCGGAACAGGTGGTCCGTAGTGCTATTCTAAGCCGGCAGCTACACGGGCTTACTTCCTACTTCCATCTCTTAGGGTATTGGTCAATCTCGTCCGTTACAGAAAATCAGTCCTCGGTAAGGGAAGATTCAAATAATACGTCCATCGTTTTTCGGGATTTCTAGACCCCCCCTCCCCCCTCTGTCACGCACTTTTCCTATACCCAATACACGTACTGTCACACTTTTCTAGACCCCCCCCCCCTCCCCCAAATCATGGACGTAATTTTTGAACGTTCCCTTAGTTGAGTTTACCCAGCACGGAAGAAGTTAGGCGTTCGACACTGTTAGGCATTTGTTAGATATGTTGCTCATCGAAAATTTCTGGAGAGCATAAATCATAACCCCGAAATTACCCAGTACGGAGGGTTAGCCTAACATTAGCCTAATGTGAGATTAACTGGCCATCATGTTAGGCTAACTTTTTGTCTCACTTTTGGCTAATGTTAGTCTAAAATTAGACAGATATGACACACTTTTGTTAGACATGTTGCAAATTCGAAACATGTTTGTTAGTCTAACATTAGACTAACGTTAGACATGTTTTACTATGGGCTGTTAGACAAATGTTAGGCATAAATTTTATGCTGCTTGTTTTCATTCCAGCTGTCATCCGAGCAAGAAGTATGATTGTAGTAGTGAACTTTTGTCGACGTTCACTACTACAACCGTACTCTTGCCTCGAATGAAAGCTGGACGAAACAAATGCAATAAAAAAAAAATCTGAGCCTGTTCAATTTCAATTTTAATTTTAACTTATATTTTAATTTTAATTTTAACTTTAATTTAAACTTGAATTTGAATTAAATAAAAATTAAATTAAATTAAGTTTATAATAAAATTAAATTAAAATTAAATTAAAATTAAATTAAAATTAAATTAAAATTAAATTAAAATTAAATTAAAATTAAATTAAAATTAAATTAAAATTAAATTAAAATTAAATTAAAATTAAATTAAAATTAAATTAAAATTAAATTAAAATTAAATTAAAATTAAATTAAAATTAAATTAAAATTAAATTAAAATTAAATTAAAATTAAATTAAAATTAAATTAAAATTAAATTAAAATTAAATTAAAATTAAATTAAAATTAAATTAAAATTAAATTAAAATTAAATTAAAATTAAATTAAAATTAAATTAAAATTAAATTAAAATTAAATTAAAATTAAATTAAAATTAAATTAAAATTAAATTAAAATTAAATTAAAATTAAATTAAAATTAAATTAAAATTAAATTAAAATTAAATTAAAATTAAATTAAAATTAAATTAAAATTAAATTAAAATTAAATTAAAATTAAATTAAAATTAAATTAAAATTAAATTAAAATTAAATTAAAATTAAATTAAAATTAAATTAAAATTAAATTAAAATTAAATTAAAATTAAATTAAAATTAAATTAAAATTAAATTAAAATTAAATTAAAATTAAATTAAAATTAAATTAAAATTAAATTAAAATTAAATTAAAATTAAATTAAAATTAAATTAAAATTAAATTAAAATTAAATTAAAATTAAATTAAAATTAAATTAAAATTAAATTAAAATTAAATTAAAATTAAATTAAAATTAAATTAAAATTAAATTAAAATTAAATTAAAATTAAATTAAAATTAAATTAAAATTAAATTAAAATTAAATTAAAATTAAATTAAAATTAAATTAAAATTAAATTAAAATTAAATTAAAATTAAATTAAAATTAAATTAAAATTAAATTAAAATTAAATTAAAATTAAATTAAAATTAAATTAAAATTAAATTAAAATTAAATTAAAATTAAATTAAAATTAAATTAAAATTAAATTAAAATTAAATTAAAATTAAATTAAAATTAAATTAAAATTAAATTAAAATTAAATTAAAATTAAATTAAAATTAAATTAAAATTAAATTAAAATTAAATTAAAATTAAATTAAAATTAAATTAAAATTAAATTAAAATTAAATTAAAATTAAATTAAAATTAAATTAAAATTAAATTAAAATTAAATTAAAATTAAATTAAAATTAAATTAAAATTAAATTAAAATTAAATTAAAATTAAATTAAAATTAAATTAAAATTAAATTAAAATTAAATTAAAATTAAATTAAAATTAAATTAAAATTAAATTAAAATTAAATTAAAATTAAATTAAAATTAAATTAAAATTAAATTAAAATTAAATTAAAATTAAATTAAAATTAAATTAAAATTAAATTAAAATTAAATTAAAATTAAATTAAAATTAAATTAAAATTAAATTAAAATTAAATTAAAATTAAATTAAAATTAAATTAAAATTAAATTAAAATTAAATTAAAATTAAATTAAAATTAAATTAAAATTAAATTAAAATTAAATTAAAATTAAATTAAAATTAAATTAAAATTAAATTAAAATTAAATTAAAATTAAATTAAAATTAAATTAAAATTAAATTAAAATTAAATTAAAATTAAATTAAAATTAAATTAAAATTAAATTAAAATTAAATTAAAATTAAATTAAAATTAAATTAAAATTAAATTAAAATTAAATTAAAATTAAATTAAAATTAAATTAAAATTAAATTAAAATTAAATTAAAATTAAATTAAAATTAAATTAAAATTAAATTAAAATTAAATTAAAATTAAATTAAAATTAAATTAAAATTAAATTAAAATTAAATTAAAATTAAATTAAAATTAAATTAAAATTAAATTAAAATTAAATTAAAATTAAATTAAAATTAAATTAAAATTAAATTAAAATTAAATTAAAATTAAATTAAAATTAAATTAAAATTAAATTAAAATTAAATTAAAATTAAATTAAAATTAAATTAAAATTAAATTAAAATTAAATTAAAATTAAATTAAAATTAAATTAAAATTAAATTAAAATTAAATTAAAATTAAATTAAAATTAAATTAAAATTAAATTAAAATTAAATTAAAATTAAATTAAAATTAAATTAAAATTAAATTAAAATTAAATTAAAATTAAATTAAAATTAAATTAAAATTAAATTAAAATTAAATTAAAATTAAATTAAAATTAAATTAAAATTAAATTAAAATTAAATTAAAATTAAATTAAAATTAAATTAAAATTAAATTAAAATTAAATTAAAATTAAATTAAAATTAAATTAAAATTAAATTAAAATTAAATTAAAATTAAATTAAAATTAAATTAAAATTAAATTAAAATTAAATTAAAATTAAATTAAAATTAAATTAAAATTAAATTAAAATTAAATTAAAATTAAATTAAAATTAAATTAAAATTAAATTAAAATTAAATTAAAATTAAATTAAAATTAAATTAAAATTAAATTAAAATTAAATTAAAATTAAATTAAAATTAAATTAAAATTAAATTAAAATTAAATTAAAATTAAATTAAAATTAAATTAAAATTAAATTAAAATTAAATTAAAATTAAATTAAAATTAAATTAAAATTAAATTAAAATTAAATTAAAATTAAATTAAAATTAAATTAAAATTAAATTAAAATTAAATTAAAATTAAATTAAAATTAAATTAAAATTAAATTAAAATTAAATTAAAATTAAATTAAAATTAAATTAAAATTAAATTAAAATTAAATTAAAATTAAATTAAAATTAAATTAAAATTAAATTAAAATTAAATTAAAATTAAATTAAAATTAAATTAAAATTAAATTAAAATTAAATTAAAATTAAATTAAAATTAAATTAAAATTAAATTAAAATTAAATTAAAATTAAATTAAAATTAAATTAAAATTAAATTAAAATTAAATTAAAATTAAATTAAAATTAAATTAAAATTAAATTAAAATTAAATTAAAATTAAATTAAAATTAAATTAAAATTAAATTAAAATTAAATTAAAATTAAATTAAAATTAAATTAAAATTAAATTAAAATTAAATTAAAATTAAATTAAAATTAAATTAAAATTAAATTAAAATTAAATTAAAATTAAATTAAAATTAAATTAAAATTAAATTAAAATTAAATTAAAATTAAATTAAAATTAAATTAAAATTAAATTAAAATTAATTAAATTAAATTAAAATTAAATTAAAATTAAATTAAAATTAAATTAAAATTAAATTAAAATTAAATTAAAAATTAAATTAAAATTAAATTAAAATTAAATTAAAATTAAATTAAAATTAAATTAAAATTAAATTAAAATTAAATTAAAATTAAATTAAAATTAAATTAAAATTAAATTAAAATTAATTAAAATTAAATTAAATTAAATTAAAATTAAATTAAAATTAAATTAAAATTAAATTAAAATTAAATTAAAATTAAATTAAAATTAAATTAAAATTAAATTAAAATTAAATTAAAATTAAATTAAATTAAATTAAAATTAAATTAAAATTAAATTAAAATTAAATTAAAATTAAATTAAAATTAAATTAAAATTAAATTAAAATTAAATTAAAATTAAATTAAAATTAAATTAAAATTAAATTAAAATTAAATTAAAATTAAATTAAAATTAAATTAAAATTAAATTAAAATTAAATTAAAATTAAATTAAAATTAAATTAAAATTAAATTAAAATTAAATTAAAATTAAATTAAAATTAAATTTAAATTAAAATTAAATTAAAATTAAATTAAAATTAAATTAAAATTAAATTAAAATTAAATTAAAATTAAATTAAAATTAAATTAAAATTAAATTAAAATTAAATTAAATTAAATTAAAATTAAATTAAAATTAAATTAAAATTAAATTAAAATTAAATTAAAATTAAATTAAAATTAAATTAAAATTAAATTAAAATTAAATTAAAATTAAATTAAAATTAAATTAAAATAAATTAAAATTAAATAAAATTAAATTAAAATTAAATTAAAATTAAATTAAAATTAAATTAAAATTAAATTAAAATTAAATTAAAATTAAATTAAAATTAAATTAAAATTAAATTAAAATTAATTAAAATTAAATTAAAATTAAATTAAAATTAAATTAAAATTAAATTAAAATTAAATTAAAATTAAATTAAAATTAAATTAAAATTAAATTAAAATTAAATTAAAATTAAATTAAAATTAAATTAAAATTAAATTAAAATTAAATTAAAATTAAATTAAAATTAAATTAAAATTAAATTAAAATTAAATTAAAATTAAATTAAAATTAAATTAAAATTAAATTAAATTAAATTAAAATTAAATTAAAATTAAATTAAATTAAATTAAAATTAAATTAAAATTAAATTAAAATTAAATTAAATTAAATTAAAATAAATTAAAATTAAATTAAAATTAAATTAAAATTAAATTAAAATTAAATTAAAATTAAATTAAAATTAAATTAAAATTAAATTAAAATTAAATTAAAATTAAATTAAAATTAAATAAAATTAAATTAAAATTAAATTAAAATTAAATTAAAATTAAATTAAAATTAAATTAAATTAAATTAAAATTAAATTAAAATTAAATTAAAATTAAATTAAAATTAAATTAAAATTAAATTAAAATTAAATTAAAATTAAATTAAAATTAAATTAAAATTAAATTAAAATTAAATTAAAATTAAATTAAAATTAAATTAAAATTAAATTAAAATTAAATTAAAATTAAATTAAAATTAAATTAAAATTAAATTAAAATTAAATTAAAATTAAATTAAAATTAAATTAAAATTAAATTAAAATTAAATTAAAATTAAATTAAAATTAAATTAAAATTAAATTAAAATTAAATTAAAATTAAATTAAAATCAAATTAAAATTAAATTAAAATTAAATTAAAATTAAATTAAAATTAAATTAAAATTAAATTAAAATTAAATTAAAATTAAATTAAAATTAAATTAAAATTAAATTAAAATTAAATTAAAATTAAATTAAAATTAAATTAAAATTAAATTAAAATTAAATTAAAATTAAATTAAAATTAAATTAAAATTAAATTAAAATTAAATTAAAATTAAATTAAAATTAAATTAAAATTAAATTAAAATTAAATTAAAATTAAATTAAAATTAAATTAAAATTAAATTAAAATTAAATTAAAATTAAATTAAAATTAAATTAAAATTAAATTAAAATTAAATTAAAATTAAATTAAAATTAAATTAAAATTAAATTAAAATTAAATTAAAATTAAATTAAAATTAAATTAAAATTAAATTAAAATTAAATTAAAATTAAATTAAAATTAAATTAAAATTAAATTAAAATTAAATTAAAATTAAATTAAAATTAAATTAAAATTAAATTAAAATTAAATTAAAATTAAATTAAAATTAAATTAAAATTAAATTAAAATTAAATTAAAATTAAATTAAAATTAAATTAAAATTAAATTAAAATTAAATTAAAATTAAATTAAAATTAAATTAAAATTAAATTAAAATTAAATTAAAATCAAATTAAAATCAAATTAAAATCAAATTAAAATTAAATTAAAATTAAATTAAAATTAAATTAAAATTAAATTAAAATTAAATTAAAATTAAATTAAAATTAAATTAAAATTAAATTAAAATTAAATTAAAATTAAATTAAAATTAAATTAAAATTAAATTAAAATTAAATTAAAATTAAATTAAAATTAAATTAAAATTAAATTAAAATTAAATTAAAATTAAATTAAAATTAAATTAAAATTAAATTAAAATTAAATTAAAATTAAATTAAAATTAAATTAAAATTAAATTAAAATTAAATTAAAATTAAATTAAAATTAAATTAAAATTAAATTAAAATTAAATTAAAATTAAATTAAAATTAAATTAAAATTAAATTAAAATTAAATTAAAATTAAATTAAAATTAAATTAAAATTAAATTAAAATTAAATTAAAATTAAATTAAAATTAAATTAAAATTAAATTAAAATTAAATTAAAATTAAATTAAAATTAAATTAAAATTAAATTAAAATTAAATTAAAATTAAATTAAAATTAAATTAAAATTAAATTAAAATTAAATTAAAATTAAATTAAAATTAAATTAAAATTAAATTAAAATTAAATTAAAATTAAATTAAAATTAAATTAAAATTAAATTAAAATTAAATTAAAATTAAATTAAAATTAAATTAAAATTAAATCAAAATTAAATTAAAATTAAATTAAAATTAAATTAAAATTAAATTAAAATTAAATTAAAATTAAATTAAAATTAAATTAAAATTAAATTAAAATTAAATTAAAATTAAATTAAAATTAAATTAAAATTAAATTAAAATTAAATTAAAATTAAATTAAAATTAAATTAAAATTAAATTAAAATTAAATTAAAATTAAATTAAAATTAAATTAAAATTAAATTAAAATTAAATTAAAATTAAATTAAAATCAAATTAAAATTAAATTAAAATTAAATTAAAATTAAATTAAAATTAAATTAAAATTAAATTAAAATTAAATTAAAATTAAATTAAAATTAAATTAAAATTAAATTAAAATTAAATTAAAATTAAATTAAAATTAAATTAAAATTAAATTAAAATTAAATTAAAATTAAATTAAAATTAAATTAAAATTAAATTAAAATTAAATTAAAATTAAATTAAAATTAAATTAAAATTAAATTAAAATTAAATTAAATTAAATTAAAATTAAATTAAAATTAAATTAAAATTAAATTAAAATTAAATTAAAATTAAATTAAAATTAAATTAAAATTAAATTAAAATTAAATTAAAATTAAATTAAAATTAAATTAAAATTAAATTAAAATTAAATTAAAATTAAATTAAAATTAAATTAAAATTAAATTAAAATTAAATTAAAATTAAATTAAAATTAAATTAAAATTAAATTAAAATTAAATTAAAATTAAATTAAAATTAAATTAAAATTAAATTAAAATTAAATTAAAATTAAATTAAAATTAAATTAAAATTAAATTAAAATTAAATTAAAATTAAATTAAAATTAAATTAAAATTAAATTAAAATTAAATTAAAATTAAATTAAAATTAAATTAAAATTAAATTAAAATTAAATTAAAATTAAATTAAAATTAAATTAAAATTAAATTAAAATTAAATTAAAATTAAATTAAAATTAAATTAAAATTTAATTAGGTTTTGTGCCTTTTTGAGAAGTATTTCAAATGGAAATCGCTCAAAGGGGTTTTTCCCTCTTCCAAATTTTTAGTTAAAAATAAATAAATAAATAAATAACATTTAATTAAAATTTAATTATTATGCGTTGCGCGAAAATTTGTACGCGCAAGCGCCCATACATCTCCGCCTGTAAGAAAAATCATTTCGGTGTTTTCGGCGCAGTATTCCTTGGCCAATTCGCGCACTTATTGTAGAAGACACCATAACGATTAGACATACCAGCGGAGGTCTATTAGCGATTTTGCACCTTTTTCGCTCTCTATTTTCTTGCAACGGGTAATAAAATTTATTGATTAATTGAATTCAAATTAAATTAAAATTTAATTCAAATTTTATTAAAATTTTATTAAAATTTAATTAAAATTTTATTAAAATTTTATTAAAAATAAATTAATTTTTTTTAAATTTTATTAAAATTTTTTAAAATTTTATTAAAATTAAATTAAAATTTTATAAAAATTTTATTAGAATTTTTTTAAAGTTTTATTAAAATTTTATTAAAATTTGATTTAAATTTTATTACAATTTTATTATAATTTTATTAAAGTTTTATTAAAAATTTATTTAAATTTAAAAAAAAAATGAAAATTTAATTAAAATTTTATTTAAATTTTATTAAAGTTTTATTAAAATTTTATTAAAATTTTGTTAAAATTTTAATAAAATTTAATGAAAATTTAATTAAAATTTTATTTAAATTTGATTAAAATTTATTTAAAATTAAATAAAAATTAAATGAAAAATAAATCAAATTAAAATTAAAATGACTCACCGACACGATGAGGCCAAACTTAACGGAATCGGACACTGTTTTGGAGATGACTGGTTCCGGCAACGGTACGACGAGAACGAACCGGACTTATTGGCCAGTAGCAGCGCGCGAGGAGCTGACGGGTCGGACGACGGAACGACTGAAATGGTTCTTACCAGGTTGTTACGGTTTTAACTAATTGAAACGCGCAATTTTTATCATTTTCCCGACCGACGAACGCTGCCGCAATCAACAAAGTTATTTTTTTAACTGCCGTTCAGGCAACTGTCAACAATGCGCGAAAGAATCGAACACTGAGCATACCCAGCACGGAGAAAGTTAGGCGTTCGACAATGTTAGGCATTTGTTAGTTATGTTGCTCATCGAAAATTTTTGGAGAGCATAAATCATAACCCCGAATTTATGCTGAATGTTCGATTTTTTCGCGCATCATTGACAGTTGAGCAAATGGCAGTGGAAAAACACTTTGTTAGTTGCGGCAGCTTAAAAATCGCGTTCGTCGGTCGAGAAAAAGAAAAAATTGCTAGTCTCAAATAGTTAAACCCGTAGGAACCATTTCCGTCGTTGCGTTGTCCAACCCGTCAGTTAATCGTCGCTGCTCCTGGCCACTAAGTCCGTTCCGTTCGCGTCGTACCGTCGCCGGAACCTGTCATCTCCAAAACAGTGACCGATTCCGTTAAGTTTGGCTCCATCGTGTCGGTGAGTCATTTTATTTTTAATTTGATTTATTTTTCATTTAATTTCAATTAAATTTAAATTAAAATTTAATTAAATTTTGATCAAATTTTATTTAAATTTTAATTAAATTTCAATTAAATTTTAATTAAATTTTAATTAAATTTTAATTAAATTTTAATTAAATTTTAATTAAATTTTAATTAAATTTTAATTTAATTTTAATTCAATTTTAATTTAATTTTAATTTAATTTTAATTTAATTTTAATTTAATTTTAATTAATTTTAATTTAATTTTAATTTAATTTTAATTTAATTTTAATTTAATTTTAATTTAATTTTAATTTAATTTTAATTTAATTTTAATTTAATTTTAATTTAATTTTAATTTAATTTTAATTTAATTTTAATTTAATTTTAATTTAATTTTAATTTAATTTTAATTTAATTTTAATTTAATTTTAATTTAATTTTAATTTAATTTTAATTTAATTTTAATTTAATTTTAATTTAATTTTAATTTAATTTTAATTTAATTTTAATTTAATTTTAATTTAATTTTAATTTAATTTTAATTTAATTTTAATTTAATTTTAATTTAATTTTAATTTAATTTTAATTTAATTTTAATTTAATTTTAATTTAATTTTAATTTAATTTTAATTTAATTTTAATTTAATTTTAATTTAATTTTAATTTAATTTTAATTTAATTTTAATTTAATTTTAATTTAATTTTAATTTAATTTTAATTTAATTTTAATTTAATTTTAATTTAATTTTAATTTAATTTTAATTTAATTTTAATTTAATTTTAATTTAATTTTAATTTAATTTTAATTTAATTTTAATTTAATTTTAATTTAATTTTAATTTAATTTTAATTTAATTTTAATTTAATTTTAATTTAATTTTAATTTAATTTTAATTTAATTTTAATTTAATTTTAATTTAATTTTAATTTAATTTTAATTTAATTTTAATTTAATTTTAATTTAATTTTAATTTAATTTTAATTTAATTTTAATTTAATTTTAATTTAATTTTAATTTAATTTTAATTTAATTTTAATTTAATTTTAATTTAATTTTAATTTAATTTTAATTTAATTTTAATTTAATTTTAATTTAATTTTAATTTAATTTTAATTTAATTTTAATTTAATTTTAATTTAATTTTAATTTAATTTTAATTTAATTTAATTTTTATTTAATTTTAATTTAATTTTAATTTAATTTTAATTTAATTTTAATTTAATTTTAATTTAATTTTAATTTAATTTTAATTTAATTTTAATTTAATTTAATTTAATTTTAATTTAATTTTAATTTAATTTTAATTTAATTTTAATTTAATTTTAATTTAATTTTAATTTAATTTTAATTTAATTTTAATTTAATTTTAATTTAATTTTAATTTAATTTTAATTTAATTTTAATTTAATTTTAATTTAATTTTATTTAATTTTAATTTAATTTTAATTTAATTTTAATTTAATTTTAATTTAATTTTAATTTAATTTTAATTTAATTTTAATTTAATTTTAATTTAATTTTAATTTAATTTAATTTAATTTTAATTTAATTTTAATTTAATTTTAATTTAATTTTAATTTAATTTTAATTTAATTATAATTTAATTTTAATTTAATATTAATTAAATTTTAATTTAATTTTAATTTAATTTTAATTTAATTTTAATTTAATTTTAATTTAATTTTAATTTAATTTTAATTTAATTTTAATTGAATTTTAATTTAATTTTAATTGAATTTTAATTAATTTTAATTTAATTTTAATTTAATTTTAATTTAATTTTAATTTAATTTTAATTTAATTTTAATTTAATTTTAATTTAATTTTAATTTAATTTTAATTTAATTTTAATTTAATTTTAATTTAATTTTAATTTAATTTTAATTTAATTTTAATTTAATTTTAATTTAATTTTAATTTAATTTTAATTAATTTTAATTTAATTTTAATTTAATTTTATTTAATTTTAATTTTATTTTAATTTTATTTTAATTTAATTTTAATTTAATTTTAATTTAATTTTAATTTAATTTTAATTTAATTTTAATTTAATTTTAATTTAATTTTAATTTAATTTTAATTAATTTTAATTTAATTTTAATTTAATTTTAATTTAATTTTAATTTAATTTTAATTTAATTTTAATTTAATTTTAATTTAATTTTAATTTAATTTTAATTTAATTTTAATTTAATTTTAATTTAATTTTAATTTAATTTTAATTTAATTTTAATTTAATTTTAATTTAATTTTAATTTAATTTTAATTTAATTTTAATTTAATTTTAATTTAATTTTAATTTAATTTTAATTTAATTTTAATTTAATTTTAATTTAATTTTAATTTAATTTTAATTTAATTTTAATTTAATTTTAATTTAATTTTAATTTAATTTTATTTAATTTTAATTTAATTTTAATTTAATTTTAATTTAATTTTAATTTAATTTTAATTAATTTTAATTTAATTTTAATTTAATTTTAATTTATTTAATTATTTAATTTTAATTTATTTTAATTTAATTTTAATTTAATTTTAATTTAATTTAATTTAATTTAATTTAATTTAATTAATTTTAATTTAATTTAATTTAATTTTAATTTAATTTTAATTTAATTTTAATTTAATTTTAATTTAATTTTAATTAATTTTATTTAATTTTAATTTAATTTTAATTTAATTTTAATTTAATTTTAATTTAATTTTATTTAATTTTAATTTAATTTTAATTTAATTTAATTTAATTTTAATTTAATTATTAATTTAATTTTAATTTAATTTTAATTTAATTTTAATTTAATTTTAATTTAATTTTAATTTAATTTTAATTTAATTTTAATTTAATTTTAATTTAATTTTAATTTAATTTTAATTTAATTTTAATTAATTTTAATTTAATTTTATTTAATTTTAATTTAATTTTAATTTAATTTTATTTAATTTAATTTAATTTTAATTTAATTTTAATTTAATTTAATTTAATTTTAATTTAATTTTAATTTAATTTTAATTTAATTTAATTTAATTTTAATTTAATTTTAATTTAATTTTATTTAATTTTAATTTAATTTTAATTTAATTTTAATTTAATTTTAATTTAATTTTAATTTAATTTTAATTTAATTTTAATTTAATTTTAATTTAATTTTAATTTATTTTAATTTAATTTTAATTTAATTTTAATTTAATTTTAATTTAATTTTAATTTAATTTTAATTTAATTTTAATTTAATTTTAATTTAATTTTAATTTAATTTTAATTTAATTTTTTAATTTAATTTAATTTTAATTTATAATTTTAATTTAATTTTAATTTAATTTTAATTTAATTTTAATTTAATTTTAATTTAATTTTAATTTAATTTTAATTTAATTTTATTTAATTTTAATTTTAATTTTAATTTAATTTAATTTAATTTTAATTTAATTTTAATTTAATTTTAATTTAATTTTAATTTAATTTTAATTTAATTTTAATTTAATTTAATTTAATTTTAATTTAATTTTAATTTAATTTTAATTTAATTTTAATTTAATTTTAATTTAATTTTAATTTAATTTTAATTTAATTTTAATTTAATTTTAATTTAATTTTAATTTAATTTTAATTTAATTTTAATTTAATTTTAATTTAATTTTAATTTAATTTTAATTTAATTTTAATTTAATTTAATTTAATTTAATTTAATTTTAATTTAATTTTAATTAATTTTAATTTAATTTAATTTAATTTTAATTTAATTTTAATTTAATTTTAATTTAATTTTAATTTAATTTTAATTTAATTTTAATTTAATTTTAATTTAATTTTAATTTAATTTTAATTTAATTTAATTTAATTTTAATTTAATTTTAATTTAATTTTAATTTAATTTTAATTTAATTTTAATTTAATTTTAATTTAATTTTAATTTAATTTTAATTTAATTTAATTTAATTTTAATTTAATTTTAATTTAATTTTAATTTAATTTTAATTTAATTTTAATTTAATTTTAATTTAATTTTAATTTAATTTTAATTTAATTTTAATTTAATTTTAATTTAATTTTAATTTAATTTTAATTTAATTTTATTTAATTTTAATTTAATTTTAATTTAATTTTAATTTAATTTTAATTTAATTTTAATTTAATTTAATTTAATTTTAATTAATTTTAATTTAATTTTAATTTAATTTTAATTTAATTTTAATTTAATTTTAATTAATTTTAATTTAATTTTAATTTAATTTAATTTAATTTAATTTAATTTTAATTAATTTTAATTAATTTTAATTTAATTTTAATTTAATTTAATTTAATTTTAATTTTAATTTAATTTTAATTTAATTTTAATTTAATTTTAATTTAATTTTAATTTAATTTTAATTTAATTTTATTTTAATTTTAATTTAATTTTAATTTAATTTTAATTTAATTTTAATTTAATTTTAATTTAATTTTAATTTAATTTTAATTTATTTTAATTTAATTTAATTTAATTTTAATTAAATTTTAATTAATTTTAATTTAATTTTAATTTAATTTTAATTTAATTTTAATTTAATTTTAATTTTAATTTAATTTAATTTAATTTAATTTAATTTTAATTTAATTTTAATTTAATTTTAATTTAATTTTATTTAATTTTAATTTAATTTTAATTTAATTTTAATTTAATTTAATTAATTTTAATTTAATTTTAATTTAATTTTAATTTAATTTTAATTTAATTTTAATTTAATTTTAATTTAATTTTAATTTAATTTTAATTTAATTTTAATTTAATTTTAATTTAATTTTAATTTAATTTTAATTTAATTTTAATTAATTTTAATTTAATGTTAATTTAATTTTAATTTAATTTTATTTAATTTTAATTTAATTTTTATTTAATTTTAATTTAATTTTAATTTAATTTAATTTAATTTTAATTTATTTTAATTTAATTTTAATTTAATTTTAATTTAATTTTAATTTAATTTAATTTAATTTTAATTTAATTTTAATTTAATTTTAATTTAATTTTAATTTAATTTTAATTTAATTTTAATTAATTTTAATTTAATTTAATTAATTTTAATTTAATTTTAATTTAATTTTAATTTAATTTAATTTAATTTAATTAATTTTAATTTAATTTAATTTAATTTTAATTTAATTTTAATTTAATTTTAATTTAATTTTAATTTAATTTTAATTAATTTAATTTAATTTTAATTTAATTTTAATTTAATTTTAATTTAATTTTAATTTAATTTTAATTTAATTTTTAATTTAATTTTAATTTAATTTAATTTAATTTTAATTTAATTTTAATTTAATTTTAATTTAATTTAATTTAATTTTAATTTAATTTTATTTAATTTTAATTTAATTTTAATTTAATTTATTTAATTTAATTTAATTTTAATTTAATTTTAATTTAATTTTAATTTATTTTAATTTAATTTTAATTTAATTTTAATTTAATTTTAATTTAATTTAATTTAATTTTAATTTAATTTTAATTTAATTTTAATTTAATTTTATTAATTTTAATTTAATTTTAATTTAATTTTAATTTAATTTTAATTTAATTTTAATTTAATTTTAATTTATTATTTTAATTAATTTTAATTTAATTTTATTTAATTTAATTTAATTTTTAATTTAATTTTATTTAATTTTAATTTTAATTTAATTTAATTTATTTTAATTTATTATAATTTAATTTAATTTATTTTAATTTAATTTTAATTTAATTTAATTTTAATTTAATTTTATTTATTATTTTAATTGTTTTATTTAATTTAATTTTAATTTAATTTTAATTTAATTTTAATTTAATTTAATTTAATTTTAATTTAATTTTAATTTAATTTTAATTTAATTTAATTTTATTTTTAATTTTAAATTTTTAATTTTAATTTAATTTTAATTTAATTTAATTTAATTTTAATTTAATTTTAATTTAATTTTAATTTAATTTTAATTTAATTTTAATTTAATTTAATTTAATTTTAATTTAATTTTAATTTAATTTTAATTTAATTTTAATAATTTTAATTTAATTTTATTTTAATTTTAATTTAATTTTAATTTTATTTATTTAATTTTAATTTAATTTTAATTTAATTTTAATTTAATTTTAATTTAATTTTAATTTAATTTTAATTAATTTTAATTTAATTTTAATTTAATTTTATTTAATTTTAATTTAATTTTAATTTAATTTTAATTTAATTTTAATTTAATTTTAATTTAATTTTAATTTAATTTTAATTTAATTTTAATTTAATTTTAATTTAATTTTATTTAATTTTAATTTAATTTTAATTTAATTTTAATTTAATTTTAATTTAATTTTAATTTAATTTTAATTTAATTTTAATTTAATTTTAAATTTATTTTAATTTAATTTTAATTTAATTTTTAATTTAATTTTATTTAATTTTAATTTAATTTTAATTTAATTTTAATTTAATTTTAATTTAATTTTAATTTAATTTATTAATTTAATTTTAATTTAATTTTAATTTAATTTTAATTTAATTTTATTTAATTTTAATTTAATTTTAATTTAATTTTAATTTAATTTTAATTTAATTTTAATTTAATTTTAATTTAATTTTAATTTAATTTTAATTTAATTTTAATTTATTTTAATTTAATTTTAATTTAATTTTAATTTAATTTTAATTTAATTTTAATTTATTTTAATTTAATTTTAATTTAATTTTAATTTAATTTTAATTTAATTTTAATTTAATTTTATTTAATTTTATTTAATTTTATTTAATTTTAATTTAATTTTAATTTAATTTTAATTTAATTTTAATTTAATTTTAATTTAATTTTAATTTAATTTTAATTTAATTTTAATTTAATTTTAATTTAATTTTATTTAATTTTAATTTAATTTTAATTTAATTTTAATTTAATTTTAATTTAATTTTAATTTAATTTTAATTTAATTTTAATTTAATTTTAATTTAATTTTAATTTAATTTTTAATTTAATTTAATTTATTTTAATTTAATTTTAATTTAATTTTAATTTAATTTTAATTTAATTTTAATTTAATTTTAATTTAATTTTAATTTAATTTTAATTTAATTTTAATTTAATTTTAATTTAATTTTAATTTAATTTTAATTTAATTTTAATTTAATTTTAATTTAATTTTAATTTAATTTTAATTTAATTTTAATTTAATTTTAATTTAATTTTAATTTAATTTTAATTTAATTTTAATTTAATTTTAATTTAATTTTAATTTATTTTATTATAAACTTAATTTAATTTAATTTTTATTTAATTCAAATTCAAGTTTAAATTAAAGTTAAAATTAAAATTAAAATATAAGTTAAAATTAAAATTGAAATTGAACAGGCTCAGATTTTTTTTTTATTGCATTTGTTTCGTCCAGCTTTCATTCGAGGCAAGAGTACGGTTGTAGTAGTGAACGTCGACAAAAGTTCACTACTACAATCATACTTCTTGCTCGGATGACAGCTGGAATGAAAACAAGCAGCATAAAATTTATGCCTAACATTTGTCTAACAGCCCATAGTAAAACATGTCTAACGTTAGTCTAATGTTAGACTAACAAACATGTTTCGAATTTGCAACATGTCTAACAAAAGTGTGTCATATCTGTCTAATTTTAGACTAACATTAGCCAAAAGTGAGACAAAAAGTTAGCCTAACATGATGGCCAGTTAATCTCACATTAGGCTAATGTTAGGCTAACCCTCCGTACTGGGTAATTTCGTCCGAAAGCTGAGAACCGCTTCACTAAAGACACTATATGCAAAGACACGAAATGTTCCAATTGGAATTCCAAATTTGCTGTCAATGTCATTCCAATCGAGCAGGAGACCTGTCAAACGCGCTTTAAAAGCA